>NC_140994.1:86060028-86075028 GCF_052327205.1 Somniosus microcephalus | reverse complement strand
TCAAATTCAAATTCAAATCGCTTTATTGGCATGATAAGGTACATCTTATGTTGCCAAAGCATCAAAATACATTGATGGTTGAACACATAAACGCAGTTCTATTCATACAGTGTATAAACAGGTATATCCCTGAGTGTATAAATATACATTCGCCTTGTTTATATATACTCTTTTCTTAATTTACTGGTTGTCCCTCTGTTCATGGCAAGCTGTAACATAGTGTGCCGCCAGTGTTACACAGCTTCTCTCCTCCCCCAGTAGGAATGGGAGTTTTTGGTTGTCATTCAGATTTCTGAATTCAGGGCATATTTGTGAGAATTTTTGATAGAAATTCTCCCTGATGCCCTGATATTTTCCACAGGCTGTGAGGAAGTGCATCTCTGTCTCCACTACTCCCTGACTGCAGTGAGAGCATATCCTGTCTTCTCTTGGCAGCCTGGTCTGCCTGTGTCTGCCTTTTTCGATCGCTAGGCTATGTTCGCTAAGTCTGTACCTTGTCAAGGTTCTTCTCAGTTTGTTATCCTTTACCAGGGTCAGGTAATCAGCTATGTTGTATTGTCTGTTTAGGGCCAAGTAGCAATTGAGTTTGCTTTGGGTTTTTGTTGTTTCTGCCCAATATGTCAGATATTTTTCCTTTTGCTTAGCGACGATTGTGTTGGGTCGAATTCTTTGTGTTACCCTGTCACTGTCCTGGGGCTGGTTATTGTTAGTATTGTTAGTAGTTACTTCACTGAGTCCCAGGACTAGTTGACTGAGGGTATTCTTCTTTATGGTCAGCTCTTGGCATTTCAGGGCGTCGTAGTGATAGCATTGGGGGTTGCTCATTTGTAGGTGATTCCAAAATTTGGTGGCTCTTTTTTGGATAGTGATTATTAATGGATATTGGCCTAGTTCCGCCCTGTATGCATTGTTTACTGTTTTCCTTTGAGTCCGGAGGATACTTTTACAGAATTCTGCATGTAGGATCTCAATTGGGTGTTTGTCCCATTTTGCAAATTCTTGTTGTGTTAGCGGTCCCCATACCTCACTGCCATAGAATGCAATTGGTTCAATTACTGATTTGAAAATTTTGAGCCAAATGCTAATTGGGATTTCTATTTGGATTGATTTTTTGATGGCATAGAAAGCCCTTCTTGCTTTCTCTTTCAGTTCATTCACAGCCAGTTTGAAGTTTCCCGTAGAACTGATTTTTAAGCCCAAGTATGTGTAGTTAGTGGTTTGTTCAATTTTGGTTGTTCCTACTGTGAAATTTATTTTGGGTCCCTGATGTTTGGATCTTTGCTGGAACACAAGGACTTTGGTTTTTTGGGGATTTATTGTCAGGGCCCAAGTCTGGCAGTACGACTCCAGCAGGTCCAGGTTCTGCTGCAGGCCCTCCTTAGTTGGTGACAGCAGAACCAGGTCATCTGCATAGAGGAGGAATTTAACCTTGGATTCATATAGGGTGAGGCCGGGTGCTGTAGATTGTTCAAGTAGTTTTGCCAATCCATTAATGTAAATATTAAAGAGTGTCGGTGAGATTGGCGAGCCCTGCATCACCCCCCGCCCCTGTGGGAAGTATTTTGTTTGTTTGTCTCCAATTTTAACTGCACATTTGTTGTTTGTATACATTGATTTAATTACATCATATGTTTTCCCTCCTACCCCGCTTTCGATAAGTTTCAGGAATAAACCGTCATGCCAGATGGAGTCGAAAGCCTTCTGGAAATCTACAAAGCATGCGTAGATTTTGCTTTTGTTATGGTGAACGTGTTTGTCAATTAGGGTCTGTAGGGTGAAGATATGATCGGATGTTCTATAGTTTGGCAGGAATCCAATTTGGCTTTTACTCAAGACATTGTGCTCCTCAAGGAAGTTTATAAGTCTTTTGTTTATGATGCTACAGAATACCTTCCCCAGGTTACTGTTTACACAGATGCCTCGATAGTTGTTGTCGATTTTGTATATGGGCGTTATGAGTCCTTTGTTCCAGATGTCAGGGAAATAACTGACACTCAGAACCAAGTTGAAGAGTTTTAGGATAGCCAGTTTCATTTTGTCATCTGCGTGTTTAATCATCTCGTTTAGTATGCCGTCTGTCCCGCAAGCTTTTCCTGGTCGCAGGTCCTTGAGTTTTTCAAGAAGTTCTTTTTCTGTTATTATGGCGTCTAGCGGGTTTTGGTTATCTTTTATGGCCATTTCTAGCTTTTCCAGTTTTTTGCATATTTGGCGTTGCTCTGGTCTTAGTGTGTTTTTCTGGTATAATTTTTCAAAGTGGTTTACCCATGTGTCCCCATTTTGAATGGACAAATCGTCGTGTTGTTTTTTGTGTAGTGTTTTCAAGTTGTCCCAGAAACAATTGGAATCAATGGATTCCTCCATGGAGCTGAGTGTATTCTTAATATATTGCTCTTTTTTGGTTCTGAGTGTGTTTCTGTATTGTGTTAGTGTCTGACAATAAGTAAGGCGTAATTCCTCGTTTTCTGGATGTCTGTGTTTTTGGTTTGATATTTTTCTAAGTTTTTTCCTCATGTTATGGCAATCTGGGTCAAACCATTTTTCATAGTTTTTTGTTTTGGGTTTGTTCTTGCGAGCTTTCAAGTTTGCACTTGTTGCCAAATTATCAAAAATATTGTTTAGGTTAATAACTGCCCGGTTTACGCCTTCTTTATTGTGAGTGTATATGTTATCCAGAAAGGTGTCTAAGAGAGCTTGAGTTGATGCATTGCTAATTGATTTCTGGTATTTTTCCGTGTCGTTTTTGGCCCATCTGTACGATTTTTTGGTGTTGTACAGTTTACTGGGTTGTGTTTCTATGTTGTTTGTTTCTGTCTTTTTGAGATACATAGTAATTTGACTGTGATCTGACAGTGTTGTTTGTGGTTTGACTGTGAATGCTCTGAAAGAGGATGGGTCTAAGTCTGTAATCATATAGTCTACTGTGCTGCAGCCAAGAGGTGAGCAATAGGTCGATCTTCCTAGGAGCTCTCCTATGAACCTACCATTGACAATGTACAGACCCAGGTTTCGACAGAGCTGTAGTAGCTGTTTTCTGTTGGTATTTGACTGCTTGTCGCAGTTATGCCTGTATGGAAGGGAAGGGATGTCAAAGTGGTTATTCCCGAATACGTAATTGTTTCCCTGATTATTGGTGAAGTCTGGTTCTTCGCCCGTTCTTGAATTGAGGTCCCCACAGATCAACACGTTCCCCTGGGCCTGGTATTGGATAATTTCCCCCTCCATGTTGGAGAAGGTGTCCTCTTTAAAGTACAGGGAATCAATTGGAGGGATATAAAGTGCGCAAATGTAAACATCTTGGGTGTTTGAGATAATCTCCCTCTCAAGTTTGAGCCACATGTGGTTTTCGCCCTTTTTTATAAATTTGATGTAATTCTTAAGTTCTGTTTTAAACCAGATCAGTATGCCTCCGGAGTCTCTGCCTTGGGTTACACTTGGTAATTTATTGGAGGGGACCACCAGCTCAGTGTACCCTTGGGGACAGCCAGTGTGTCCTTTTCCTTTATACCAAGTTTCCTGTAAAATGATAATATCTAGATCTTTAGTTTCATCTATGAACTCTGGGGTCCAACTCTTCACGTCTAGCACCGAAGAGCGTAGACCTTGGATATTCCAGGTTGAAATATATAAGGATTTCATGTTAAGTTTGATCTTTTACTATGATAGGTTAAAGAGTGGTACGTGTTTGTCGTGTCTAAGTGTGGGAAAAAAAGATCACTTCAGTTGTCTATAAAAGTTAATACTATTTGGTTACAGTTCTTTCTATTAATTAGTCCTTGATCCATAAGGCGGAAGTAGATGCTGCTGCACATCTGCTTATTGTCTCTTAATGGATTGTTTCTGTCTGAGGTATTGCGTACGTCCTGTGCATCTCTCCCTCTGTCTGGCTGGGAGCGGTCCTATTCCCCTGTGGGACAGGAGTGGTGCAGGTCTGATATTGTTGTTTTGCATGGGGATCCTCTCTGGTCTCGGTTGGTGTGGTGGTGGTCTTTGTAGTGTTCCTGATATGTACCCCGCTGATCTCTGGTGGTCGGGGGGGTCCTCTTGGAGTCTGGGTATGGACCCGGTTAAAAGCGACGTCCTTCAGGGCTTTAGCAAAGATCGATATTCTTTTCCTTTGGATGTGGACGTGGTCGTAAAGACATTCCTCATCGAGGGTGGGGTGTTGGGCCAGGTGCACGTTGTGGTTTGATTCGCAGTCTCTTGCAATGCTGGCATTTATCTCATGAATTGTGTTGTTGTTGAAGTCTGTTCTCGGCAATATTGTGGAAACAGTGATTCTAGTGTTTGGGAATGTACTGCTTGCCTTCCTAATCATTGCTCTGAGCGATGTTGCTACCTCTTTCTGTTGGGCCTTTAGGTCATTTGTGCCCGTGTGTATTATTATGTGTTGGGGGGAGCCTAATCTGGCTTTGGTCAGCCATCCCATGGCTCTGTCTGTTGTTGGGCACCAGATCTTTTCTACTTTACTTCTAGGGAAGAGCTTTTTCTCCCATAGAAATTTCCCATTTGAGCCTATGAGTATTACGATGTCAGCCTTGTTTGCGTTTACTGTCTGGTGGCTTTCGCCTGGACTCATAGTGTGTGTGCTGGGCTGGGGTGTCTGGTGTGTGCGTACCTCTTGTGAGCGGCTCGCTTGTGGTTCCATGGTGGTGGGGGAAGATTGAGAATCAGTATGCTGGTCGGTCTGTGTGGCACCCCTTGTATTGTGTGTCTGTTGCTTTTGTTCCGTGTGGGAGTGCAGCCGTTCCGTCTGGCTCTGTCTTGTCTTATCTCTAGCCTCTGGTTGCTGGTCTAATGGTGTTATCTCTCCTCTATGGCTCTCTTCTTTTTCCTGCAGCTCTTTCACCTGATTCCTAAGTAGATTCACCTGGTTCTCAAGTAGATTCAACTCTCTCTTGTGTCTCTCCCTCTCCTGCTTTTGTTCGTGATTCATTTTGAGGAACTCCTCTCTAAGTTTAACCATCTCTATCTCTAACACATTGTCTCTCTCTCTCTCTCTCACTCCCTCACACTCTCTCTCTCTCTCTCTCTCCCTCACACACTGTCTCTCTCTCTCTCTCCCTCACACACTGTCTCTCTCTCTCTCTCTCTCCCTCACACACACTCCCTCTCTCTCTCTCTCTCTCCCTCACACACTGTCTCTCTCTCTCCCTCACACTCTCTCTCTCTCTCTCTCTCCCTCACACACTCTCTCTCTCTCTCTCTCCCTCCCTCACACACTGTCTCTCTCTCTCTCTCTCCCTCACACACTCTCTCTCTCTCAGTTCAGTTCAGTTCAGTTTTCAGTTCAAATGCTTTATTGGCATGAAAGTTTACAGAGAACCATATTGCCAAAGCTTACATAGCAAAAAGGTACAGTTTTCCAACATTCTGTAGGTGTCAATCGATTTGACATTTGTTGGGTATATACAATATTACTTTTAAACAATATTAATTTTAAACAGTCTTTCTACTTCATTTGGTACGTTCAATATTAATTTTAAACAGTCTTACTTTTAAACAGTCCTCAGGTTGTGACATGTTGTTACATATTTAGCCCCAAGGTATGGTCTGTCTCCTTCTCCTAGGACTAATCTCAATTTTGACAGATCATCCAATTCCTTGAAATCTGGGGTTGTTTGGCTTAGCTTGTTGAATAATATGTTTCTTGATGTGTTGAATTTTTCGCATTTTAGGAGGAAATGCATTTCTGTTTCAACCTCGCCAGCCAGACATTGATCGCATATTCTATTCTCTCTAGGCTGCCAGGATTTCTTGTATCTGCCTTTTTCAATTTCCAGTTGGTGGTCGCTTAGTCTGTACCTGGTGAGGGTCTGTCTCTGTTTTGTGTCTCTGATGGTCGTGAGGTAGTCTGCCAGTTTATATTCTCTTTTTAGGGCCCGGTAACATTCTAATCTGCTTTGGCTTTCGGTTATTTTGTTCCAATGTTCCAGGTAGGTTTCTTTGCATTTTTTAATGATTTGGTTCACTCGGATTGGTGTTTGGACGGCTGTGTTGGTCTGGGGCTGGTCAGGGTCCGGCTGAGTACTTAGTTTCAGTAGCAGCTGACTCAGGGGACTCTTTTCTGGGTTTAGCTCTTGGGTCTGAAAGGCTTTGAAATGAAGGGTGTCTGGGGAGCTAGATTTGAGGTGATTTAGGAAGTTTAGTGCTCGTTTTTGGATGTTTATTATCAGTGGGTATCTGCCTAGTTCGGCTCTGCATGCATTTGTTGGCGTTTTTCTTTGGGTGCGAAGGATGCTTCGGCAGAATTCTGCATGTAGGGCTTCTATTGTGTGTTTTTCCCATTTAGTGTAGCTTTGGTGATTTAGCGGGCCCCATACTTCACTACCGTACAGTGCAATGGGCAGGATTATGCTGTCAAATATTTTGAGCCAGATTTTGATTGGGATTTGGATGTTGTAGAATTTTCTTTTTATTGCATATAGGGCTCTTCGGGCTTTTTCTTTTAGTGCATTCACTGCTATGCTGAAGCTCCCTGATGCTGTAATAGTTAGACCAAGGTAGGTGTAGCTCATAGTGTGTCCTATAGTGGTATCACTGAGGGTAAACTGGTATTTGTTTTCCTGACATCTGGGCCTTTTTTGAAAAATCATGATGTTGGTTTTCTTTAGATTTACTGTTAGAGCCCAATTTTGGCAGTATTTGTCGAGTAGGTCTAGTTGTTGCTGTAATCCCTGTTCTGTGGGAGACAGCAGAACCAGGTCATCCGCATAGAACAGGGATTTCACTTCTCCATCCAGGAGACGGAGACCTGGTGACTCGCTTTGCTCCAGCATGTCTGCTAATTCATTTATGTATATGTTGAACAGGGTCGGGCTCAAATTGCAGCCCTGCCGGACGCCTCTTCTCTGGGTGAAGAAATCGGTGCGTTTGTCTCCAATTTTGACCCCGCATTTGTTTTTCAGATACATTGATTTAATAAGGTCATAGACTTTGCCCCCTATTCCACACTGAAGAAGTTTATAATAGAGCCCTTCGTGCCATATAGAGTCAAAGGCTTTCTTGAAGTCGATGAAACAGGCGAATATTTTCCCATTTTTTGTTTGGTGTATATGTTTTCCAATGAGGGTGTGAAGGGTATAGATATGGTCGGCTGTGCGGTGTTTTGGAAGAAAGCCTATTTGGTTTTTTCTGAGGATATTATGTTTGTTAAGAAAATCAAGTAATCTACTATTTAGAATACTGCAGAATAACTTCCCTAGACAACTGTTGACACAGATGCCGCGGTAGTTATTTGGGTCTGATTTGTTTCCACTTTTATATATGGGGGAGATTAGTCCTTGGCACCAGATATCGGGAAAACAGCCGGAGCGTAATATGATGTTGAATAGTTTGAGTATCGCACCCTGCATCTCCATATTGCTGAACTTGAGCATTTCATTTTTGATGTTGTCTGGGCCACAGGCTTTCTTTAGGTGGAGAGATTTTGTTTTTGTGGCCAGTTCTTTCCATGTGATTGGGGAGTCTAGAGGGTTTTGGTTGTCTTTAATTGTTGCTTCTAATGTGTGGAGTTTTTCTGTGACCTGATGTTGACTTGGGTTTGTTTCGTTTATTGGGATGTCTTTGTAGAGGTTTTCAAAATGTGTTCTCCAGATGTCGCCATCTTGGATTGGTAATGTTTGCAATTGTGTTGTACTCAGGTTATTCCACATTTCCCAGAATTGTTTTGGATTGGTGGAGTTTTCAATTTCTTCGAGTATTTTGTGGGTATAGTTTTGTGTTTTGTTCCTAATGGTGTGTTTATATCTTTTGAGGGTTTCATTGTATCTAGTACGTAGGTCCGGATTGTTTGGTTGGCGATGCTTTTGGTTTGATATTTTTCTCAGGTCTTTTCTGGCATTTTTGCATTCGTGGTCAAACCATTTCTTATTTTTATTTTGTCTTTTGTGACGCTTCCTCTTCTGTTTCACAAGGTCGGCTTTTACAGCTGCCTCATGGAAGATCATATTTATATCCTCTATGGCCATGTTTACACCATCTCTGGTGATCTCGTATGGGTTTTCTTTAAATTTTGATATTTTACTTGTGAGATCAGGTGACTTTAGTGCTGTGATGAATTTTTCTCCACTGTCTGGGGCCCATCTGTATGTCTGGTTTATTTTATGGAGCTTACTGGGTTCCTTTTTTGTGTCTGTAGTTTGGGCAGAAAGTTTAAGGTACATATTTATTTGGTTATGGTCTGAGAGGGGGGATTGCTGCCTGACAGTGAATGAGTTGATATCGCAGGGGTCCAGGTCAGTGATTGTATAGTCCACCACACTAGACCCAAGAGTTGAGGAGTATGTGAGTCTCCCTAGGGAGTCCCCTCTGAACCTACCGTTAACTATGTACAGGCCTAAGGCTCGGCAGAGTTGCACTACCTCCCTACCGTTTTTATTTATTTCACGATCAAGGTTGTTCTGATTTGCGATGGCTGGTGTGACATCTAAAGGGGTCTGGCCAAACACATGGTTGTTTCCCTGTGGGTCTATGAAGTCAGGTTCACAACCGGTCCTTGCATTTAGGTCCCCACATATTATCACCTTTCCTTGGGCCTGGAAATGGCTGATTTCCATGTGGAGAGTATCAAATAACTCCTCTTCGAAATATGGCGATTCTATTGGAGGTATGTAGATCGCACATAAGTAAACATCTTTTTTTTTCTATTCCTATATTTTTATCTAGTTTTAGCCATACGTGTGATTTTCCCTGTTTTACCGGTGAGATGTGTTTGTCCAGTTCTCCCTTATACCACACCAATATTCCCCCGGAGGTTCTGCCCTTGCGTGTTTTAGTGTTCTTTACTGAGGGCACAATGATTTCATGGTACATTGGAGGACAGTGGGGCCGGCACGTCCTTTTGGCACCATGTTTCTGTTAACACAATTATATCAATGTCTTTTATAGCTTTTAGGAATTCAGGGTCTGTACTCTTCATCCCAAAAGTTGAGGAGCGGAGGCCCTGGATATTCCAGCAGCTTATGTGGAAAGAACGCATTTATATAGTTCAATAAAACAAAATAAAATGGACCTATTTTGTGGGATGAGTGAGGAAACACTATTTTCTATAATGCTAAATGATGATTTAGTATAAATTTCATGAGGCATGCACATATATCTATCTAATAATAGTAATAATACTGATAAGATAACAATAATGATAATGATAAATAACAATATTAATAATTTCTCCGGCTTTCTATCAAGCTGTTCAGCATCGTCATGATCTTTCTCAGTTCTTGGTCTACAGTCTGTGGTCTAGAGGGGGGTCTTGGGTCAGGTATAAAAGCACGGTTCTGTTGTTGGTTTTGTAATGGGGGGTGGGGGACATTGGTGGTCCTGTTTGGGCTCCCAATGGTAGAGGGGGTGGGAGGGCTGCGTCTTTTGGCAGTGTTTATGAGGTCTCTCTCTCTCCCTCACACACTGTCTCTCTCTCACTCTCTCTCTCCCTCACACTCTCTCTCCCTCACACACTGTCTCTCTCTCTCTCTCTCCCTCACACACTGTCTCTCTCTCTCTCTCTCTCTCCCTCACACACTGTCTCGCTCTCTCCCTCCCTCACACACTGTCTCTCTCTCTCTCTCTCCCTCACACACTGTCGCTCTCTCTCTCTCTCCCTCACACACTGTCTCTCTCTCTCTCTCTCTCCCTCACACTCTCTCTCTCTCTCTCTCTCTCTCCCTCACACACTGTCTCTCTCTCTCTCCCTCCCTCCCTCACACACTGTCTCTCTCTCTCTCTCCCTCCCTCACACTCTCTCTCTCTCTCTCTCTCTCCCTCACACACTCTCTCTCTCTCTCTCTCTCCCTCACACACTGTCTCTCTCTCTCTCTCTCCCTCCCTCACACACTCTCTCTCTCTCTCTCTCTCCCTCCCTCACACACTCTCTCTCTCTCTCTCCCTCACACACTGTCTCTCTCTCTCTCTCCCTCCCTCACACACTCTCTCTCTCTCTCTCTCTCTCTCCCTGACACACTCTCTCTCTCTCTCCCTCGCACACTGTCTCTCTCTCTCTCTCACACACACACTGTCTCTCTCTCTCTCTCCCTCACACACTCTCTCTCTCTCTCTCTCCCTCCCTCACACACTCTCTCTCTCTCTCTCTCTCCCTCACACACTCTCTCTCTCTCTCTCCCTCACACACACTGTCTCTCTCTCTCTCTCTCCCTCACACACTCTCTCTCTCTCTCCCTCCCTCACACACTGTCTCTCTCTCTCTCCCTCACACACTGTCTCTCTCTCTCTCTCTCCCTCACACACTCTCTCTCTCTCTCCCTCCCTCACACACTGTCTCTCTCTCTCCCCCTCCCTCCCTCACACACTGTCTCTCTCTCTCTCTCTCCCTCACACACTCTCTCTCTCTCTCTCTCCCTCACACACTGTCTCTCTCTCTCTCTCCCTCCCTCACACACTCTCTCTCTCTCTCTCCCTCCCTCACACACTCTCTCTCTCTCTCTCTCCCTCACACACTGTCTCTCTCTCTCTCTCTCCCTCACACACTGTCTCTCTCTCTCTCTCTCTCCCTCACTCTCTCTCTCTCTCTCCCTCCCTCACACACTGTCTCTCTCTCTCCCTCCCTCCCTCACACACTCTCTCTCTCTCTCTCTCCCTCACACACTGTCTCTCTCTCTCTCTCCCTCACACACTCTCTCTCTCTCTCTCTCCCTCACACACTGTCTCTCTCTCTCTCTCTCTCTCCCTCACACACTCTCTCTCTCTGTCTCTCTCTCCCTCCCTCACACACTCTCTCTCTCTCTCTCTCTCCCTCCCTCACACTCTCTCTCTCTCTCTCTCTCTCCCTCACACACTGTATCTCTCTCTCTCTCTCTCCCTCACACACTGTCTTTCTCTCTCTCTCTCCCTCACACACTGTCTCTCTCTGTCTCTCTCTCTCCCTCCCTCACACTCTCTCTCTCTCTCCCTCACACACTGTATCTCTCTCTCTCTCTCTCCCTCACACACTGTCTGTGATGAAATATTTCCATTCATCACTGCCTGTGACTGAGATCGGTTTCAGTGTCATTTCCCTTCCCCCAGACCTCATTGTATTGTGTACTGGAATGTGCTGTATTGTATACTGGAATGTGCTGGAATGTGCTGTGTGCAGGGCTCCGCCCATACCTGGCCCCGTTTGTAAGCTAGCTTCAGTCTAGCCCCAATCTCCAGAAGGACGACATCTCTCTCGCTTACGTGTTTCGTTCTAAGTTAATAAAAGCCTTGTTTTGTTCTGCTACCTTCGAGTCTCGGAATTATTGAGGCACATCAATTTTATTAACTTATTTTTTCAACACTATGGATCAACTCCTGAAACTCGAACGTTTGGATTTGGATCAACATGCTCCGGATGCATCAGCACGCTTCGGACACTGGTTTGAGTGTATGGAATTCTTCCTGGACAATTCCGCAGCCGTCAAAGACGCTACGGACGCTGCAAGGATGAGACTCGGAATTCTGCGGAATTGGGTAAGCCACCGGGTTTACCCCCTCATCCAAGACGCCGAGACGTACCTGGCCACCTGCGACATCTTAAAGGCGCATTACCAGCAGCCTACGAATGAGGTGTATGCTAGGCACCTGCTCGCCACCCGCGCACAGCGACCTGGGGAATCGGTGGAGGAGTTCCTAAGCACCCTGAAAATGCTTGGCAAAGACTGCAAGTGCCGAGATGTAAAAGCCGCGGTGTACACTGACGAGCTTGTTCGCGATGCCTTCATCACAGGCCTCAGCTCCACTTACATCCGGCAAAGACTGCTGGAAAAAACGGGGTTGGACCTGAAACAGGCTGCGGACACCGCGCGATCCCTGGATGTGGCCCAGAGAAACTCAGACGCCTACTCTTCAGCCCGCGCCGTCCACGCCGCCACGTGTGCACCGAGGGCGCCGCCATCTTGGAAGGCATCTTCCCCGCCCGACAGCCCGACACCGGCTGGGCCCCGCTCTCCCCCCAGAAGCCCTACGACAGCCGCGATGCGTCAGGGACTCAACTGCTACTTCTGCGGGCAGCCAAAGCACACCAGAAACCTGTGCCCGGCGAAAGGCACCACCTGCTTTAAGTGCGGTAAGAAGGGGCACTTCGGGAAGGTGTGCAGAGGGAACCCCGCCGGAAAACCCGCCCACCGCCGCGTGTGCGCCGTGGGAGCGGCCATCTTGGACGCCATCTTGCCCGACCTCGTGGGGTCCGCCATCTTGTGAGCAGACAGCGTGGACGCCATCTTGTATCAATCAGGGCCCTACAGTGGCATCGGTCACAGTGGACCAGACCAGGCCGCACCCGCTATCCAGATCAATGGTGGACATCGAGGTAAACGGGTGCCGGGTTAAATGCTTAATTGACAGTGGAAGCACGGAGAGCTTTATCCACCCAGAACTGGCACAACAACTCTCCCTAAAGGTGGTCCCTACTCAGGATACCATCTCTATGGCTGACAAAACCCAGACATCGACCATTCTGGGTTACTGCACGGTACAATTGTGCGTTAACGGAACTGTATATGATAATTTTAAAGTATTAATCATGAAGAACCTATGTGCGAGCGTGATCTTGGGCCTGGATTTCCAGTGCAACCACCAAAGCATCACGCTCAAGTACGGTGTGTCCCAGCCGCCCCTCACAGTGTGCGGTCTGGCTACCCTGAAGGTAAAGCCGCCTTCGCTATTCGCGAACCTTACCCCTAACTGCCGGCCAATAGCGACCAAAAGCAGGAGGTACAGCTGGGAGGACAGGCGGTTTATCGCGACCGAGGTAGACAGGCTCCTGAAAGAGCGCATTATTGAACGCAGCAACAGCCCGTGGCGCGCCCAAGTGGTAGTGGTAAGGGGTAGCGAGAAGAAACGGATGGTGATCGACTATAGTCAAACGATCAACAGTTACACCCTACTAGACGCCTACCCGCTACCCCGCATATCAGAAATGGTGAACCAAATCGCCCAATACCGGGTGTTCTCCACCATCGACCTCAAGTCAGCGTACCACCAGCTCCCTATCAGACCAGAGGACCGCCCGTACACCGCCTTCGAGGCGAACGGACGCCTCTACCAATTCCTCAGAGTCCCCTTTGGGGTGACGAATGGGGTCTCGGTCTTCCAGAGGGAGATGGACCGCATGGTCGATGACCACCACTTGCAGGCAACCTTCCCCTACCTCGACAACGTCACCATCTGCGGTCACAACCAGCAGGATCATGACTCGAACCTCGAGAGGTTCCTGAAAACCGCACAAAAACTCAACCTCACTTACAACGAGGACAAGTGCGTTTACAACACCACGCGCCTCTGCATACTAGGCAGCGTGGTGGAGAATGGGGAAATCGGACCAGACCCCGACCGATTGCGCCCCCTACGGGAGCTGCCCCTGCCCAACACTCCCAAAGCCCTGAAAAGACGCCTGGGGTTATTTTCTTATTATTCCCAATGGGTCCCCAACTACTCCGACAAAGCCCGCCCCCTCTTGAAAGCATCCTCTTTCCCGCTCTCTGCTGAGGCCCACGCCGCCTTCAAAAGCATTAAGCAGGATATTGAGCGGGCCACGCTACAGGCAGTGGACGAGAACACTCCATTTCAAGTGGAAAGTGATGCGTCTGACTTCGCCTTGGCGGCCACCCTCAACCAGGCGGGGCGGCCCGTAGCTTTCTTCTCGAGGACCCTCCAAGGGCCCGAGATCAGACACTCCTCCGTGGAAAAGGAGGCCCAAGCCATCGTGGAGTCAGTGCGCCACTGGCGCCACTACCTAACCGGCAAACGCTTCACCCTACTTACCGACCAGCGGTCGGTAGCGTTTATGTTCAATAATAAACAGAGGGGGAAGATTAAAAATGATAAGATTCTTAGGTGGCGGATCGAGCTCTCCACCTTCGAGTACGACATCATTTACCGGCCAGGGGCCCTTAACGAATCCCCTGACGCCCTCTCACGAGGGATGTGTGCCAGCGCCACCGGGGATCGGCTACAGACCCTCCACAACGACCTCTGCCACCCAGGGGTCACGCGGCTGTTCCACTTCATAAAGTCCCGTAACTTACCCTACTCGATTGAGGAAGTTCGGTCCCTGACCAGGAACTGCCGCACTTGCGCTGAGTGCAAGCCTCGGTTCTACCGCCCAGATAGAGCCCACTTAATCAAAGCTACACGGCCCTTTGAGCGGCTCAGCTTAGATTTCAAGGGCCCCCTCCCGTCCGTCGACCGCAATGTTTACTTCCTGAACATTGTGGACGAATACTCCCGGTTCCCATTCGCCTTCCCCTGCCCAGACATGACCAGCGCCACGGTCATTAAATGCCTCAACAGCCTGTTCTGCCTGTTTGGTATGCCGAGCTACATCCATACGGATAGGGGGGCGTCCTTCATGAGTGAAGAGCTACGCCAGTACATGCTGTCCAGGGGGATCGCCACGAGCCGTACCACCAGCTGCAACACCCGGGGTAACGGCCAAGTGGAGCGAGAGAACGGGACAGTATGGAAAGCAGTCACTCCAGCTAAGGACCAAGGGCCTCCCTATCTCCCACTGGCAGGAAGTCCTCTCGGATGTGCTCCATTCGATACGGTCGCTATTGTGTACGGCCACTAATACCACGCCTCATGAACGAATGTTTGTCTTTCCCCGGAAATCCACCTCAGGCGTATCCATGCCGTCATGGCTCTCCACCCCAGGTCCGGTACTCGTGCGAAGGCATGTGAGGGGCCACAAGACGGACCCTCTCGTGGAGCCAGTACACCTACTCCACGCCAACCCCCAATATGCATATGTCCGGCACGCCGACGGAAGGGAGGACACCGTGTCCATAAAAGACGTCGCCCCAGCCGGCATCGACAACAACCACGGCAATAGCGGCAACGACGATCACAGCAACTCTTACCCACCCACTACTCTTTCATCACCCCCGGAAGAACACCGACCAACGGCACCCCCACCAACTACCCCTTCAACAACCCTGGCGGCACCCCCGGCAGAGACCCAGGAGGCTACCGGGGACACCCAGCCGACACCCGCGGCACCGCAACAGCCACGTCGGCCGCAGAGGACTA
>NC_140994.1:85875028-86047528 GCF_052327205.1 Somniosus microcephalus | reverse complement strand
TTTCCCATTTTTTGTTTGGTGTTTATGTTTTTCAATGAGGGTGTGAAGGGTATAGATATGGTCGGCGGTGCGGTGTTTTGGAAGAAAGCCTATTTGGTTTTTTCTGAGGATATTATGTTTGTTAAGAAAATCAAGTAATCTACTATTTAGAATACTGCAGAATAACTTCCCTAGACAACTGTTTACACAGATGCCGCGGTAGTTATTTGGGTCTGATTTGTTTCCACTTTTATATATGGGGGAGATTAGTCCTTGGCACCAGATATCGGGAAAACAGCCTGAGCGTAATATGATGTTGAATAGTTTGAGTATCGCACCCTGCATCTCCATATTGCTGAACTTTAGCATTTCATTTTTGATGTTGTCTGGGCCACAGGCTTTCTTTAGGTGGAGAGATTTTGTTTTTGTGGCCAGTTCTTTCCATGTGATTGGGGAGTCTAGAGGGTTTTGGTTGTCTTTAATTGTTGCTTCTAATGTGTGGAGTTTTTCTGTGACCTGATGTTGACTTGGGTTTGTTTTGTTTATTGGGATGTCTTTGTAGAGGTTTTCAAAATGTGTTCTCCAGATGTCACCATCTTGGATTGGTAATGCTTGCAATTGTGTTGTACTCAGGTTATTCCACATTTCTCAGAATTGTTTTGGATTGGTGGAGTTTTCAATTTCTTCGAGTATTTTGTGGGTATAGTTTTGTGTTTTGTTCCTAATGGTGTGTTTATATCTTTTGAGGGTTTCATTGTATCTAGTACGTAGGTCCGGATTGTTTGGTTGCCGATGCTTTTGGTTTGATATTTTTCTCAGGTCTTTTCTGGCATTTTTGCATTCGTGGTCAAACCATTTCATATTTTTACTTTGTCTTTTGTGACGCTTCCTCTTCTGTTTCACGAGGTCGGCTTTTACAGCTGCCTCATGGAAGATCATATTTATATCCTCTATGGCCGTGTTTACACCATCTCTGGTGATCTCAGAAAGATTTTCTTTAAATTTTGAAATTTTACTTGTGAGATCAGGTGAATTTAGTGCTGTGATGAATTTATCTCCACTGTCTGGGGCCCATCTGTATGTCTGGTTTATTTTATGTAGCTTACAGTGTTCCTTTTTTGTGTCTGTAGTTTGGGCAGAAAGTTTAAGGTACACATTTATTTGGTTATGGTCTGAGAGGGGGGATTGCTGCCTGACAGTGAATGCGTTGATATCGCAGGAGTCCAGGTCAGTGATTGTATAGTCCACCACACACTGTCTCTCTCTCTCTCGCTCGCTCTCTCCCTCACACACTCTCTCTCTCTCTCTCTCTCTGTCCCTCACACACTGTCTCTCTCTATCTCTCTCCCTCACACACTGTCTCTCTCTCTCTCTCTCTCTCCCTCACACACTGTCTCTCTCTCTCTCTCTCTCTCCCTCACACACTGTCTCTCTCTCTCTCTCCCTCCCTCACACACACTCTCTCTCTCTCTCTCTCTCTCCCTCACACGCTGTCTCTCTCTCTCTCTCTCTCTTTCCCTCACACACTCTCTCTCTCTCTCCCTCCCTCACACACTGTTTCTCTCTCTCTCTCTCTCTCCCTCACACACTGTCTCTCTCTCTCTCTCTCTCCCTCACTCTCTCTCTCTCTCTCTCCCTCCCTCACACACTTTCTCTCTCTCTCTCCCTCCCTCCCTCACACACTGTCTCTCTCTCTCTCTCTCCCTCACACACTCTCTCTCTCTCTCTCTCCCCCACACACTGTCTCTCTCTCTCTCTCTCCCTCCGTCCCTCACACAATCTCTCTCTCTCTCTCTCCCTCCCTCACACACTCTCTCTCTCTCTCTCCCGCACACACTCTATCTCTCTCTCTCCCCCACACACTCTCTCTCTTTCTCTCTCTCCCTCCCTCACACACTGTCTCTCTTTCTCTCTCTCCCTCACACACTCTCTCTCTCTCTCTCCCTCACACACTCTCTCTCTCTCTCTCCCTCAAACACTCTCTCTCTCTCTCCCTCCCTCACACACTGTCTGTCTCTCTCTCTCTCCCTCACACAGTTCAGTTCAGTTCAGTTCAAATGCTTTATTGGCATGAAAGTTTACAGAGAACCATATTGCCAAAGCTTACATAGCAAAAAGGTACAGTTTTCCAACATTCTGTAGGTGTCAATCGATTTGACATTTGTTGGGTATATACAATATTACTTTTAAACAATATTAATTTTAAACAGTCTTTCTACTTCATTTGGTACGTTCAATATTAATTTTAAACAGTCTTACTTTTAAACAGTCCTCAGGTTGTGACATGTTGTTACATATTTAGCCCCAAGGTATGGTCTGTCTCCTTCTCCTAGGACTAATCTCAATTTTGACAGATCATCCAATTCCTTGAAATCTGGGGTTGTTTGGCTTAGCTTGTTGAATAAAATGTTTCTTGATGTGTTGAATTTTTCGCATTTTAGGAGGAAATGCATTTCTGTTTCAACCTCGCCAGCCAGACATTGATCGCATATTCTATTCTCTCTAGGCTGCCAGGATTTCTTGTATCTGCCTTTTTCAATTTCCAGTTGGTGGTCGCTTAGTCTGTACCTGGTGAGGGTCTGTCTCTGTTTTGTGTCTCTGATGGTCGTGAGGTAGTCTGCCAGTTTATATTCTCTTTTTAGGGCCCGGTAACATTCTAATCTGCTTTGGTTTTCGGTTATTTTGTTCCAATGTTCCAGGTAGGTTTCTTTGCATTTTTTAATGATTTGGTTCACTCGGATTGGTGTTTGGACGGCTGTGTTGGTCTGGGGCTGGTCAGGGTCCGGCTGAGTACTTAGTTTCACTTAGTTTCACACACTCTCTCTCTCTCTCTCCCTCACACACTGTCTCTCTCTCGCTCTCTCTCTCCCTCACGCACTCTCTCACTCTCTCTCTCTCTCCCCCACACACTCTCTCTCTCTCTCTCTCTCCCTCACACACTGTCTCTCTCTCTCTCTCTCCCTCACACACTCTCTCTCTCTCTCTCTCTCCCTCACACACTCTCTCTCTCTCTCCCTCACACACTCTCACTCTCTCTCTCCCTCACACACACTCTCTCTCTCTCTCCCTCACACACTGTCTCTCTCTCTCTCTCTCCCTCACACACTCTCTCTCTCTCTCTCTCTCTCCCTCACACTCTCTCTCTCTCTCTCTCTCTCTCCCTCACACACTGTCTCTCTCTCTCTCTCGCTCCCTCACACACTGTCTCTCTCTCTCTCTCTCTCCCTCACACACTCCTTCTCTCTCTCTCCCTCACACACTGTCTCTCTCTCTCTCTCTCTCCCTCACACACTCTCTCTCTCTCTCTCCCTCACACGCTGTCTCTCTCTCTCTCTCTCTCTCTCCCTCACACACTCTCTCTCTCTCTCTCCCTCACACACACTCTCTCTCTCTCTCTCCCTCACACACTGTCTCTCTCTCTCTCTCTCTCCCTCACACACTCCCTCTCTCTCTCTCCCTCACACTCTCTCTCTCTCTCCAATTCCAATTTCCAATTAAAATGCTTTATTGGCATGAAAGTTTACAGAGAACCATATTGCCAAAGCTTACATAGCAAAAAGGTACAGTTTTCCAACATTCTGTAGGTGTCAATCGATTTGACATTTGTTGGGTACATACAATATTACTTTTAAACAATATTAATTTTAAACAGTCTTTGTACTTCATTTGGTACGTTCAATATTAATTTTAAACAGTCTTAATTTTAAACAGTCCTCAGGTTGTGACATGTTGTTACATATTTGGCCCCAAGGTATGGTCTGTCTCCTTCTCCTAGGACTAATCTCAATTTTGACAGATCATCCAATTCCTTGAAATCTGGGGTTGTTTGGCTTAGCTTGTTGAATAATATGTTTCTTGATGTGTTGAATTTTTCGCATTTTAGGAGGAAATGCATTTCTGTTTCAACCTCGCCAGCCAGACATTGATCGCATATTCTATTATCTCTAGGCTGCCAGGATTTCTTGTATCTGCCTTTTTCAATTTCCAGTTGGTGGTCGCTTAGTCTGTACCTGGTGAGGGTCTGTCTCTGTTTTGTGTCTCTGATGGTCGTGAGGTAGTCTGCCAGTTTATATTCTCTTTTTAGGGCCCGGTAACATTCTAATCTGCTTTGGCTTTCGGTTATTTTGTTCCAATGTTCCAGGTAGGTTTCTTTGCATTTTTTAATGATTTGGTTCACTCGGATTGGTGTTTGGGCGGCTGTGTTGGTCTGGGGCTGGTCAGGGTCCGGCTGAGTACTTAGTTTCCGTAGCAGCTGACTCAGGGGACTCTTTTCTGGGTTTAGCTCTTGGGTCTGAAAGGCTTTGAAATGAAGGGTGTCTGGGGAGCTAGATTTGAGGTGATTTAGGAAGTTTAGTGCTCGTTTTTGGATGTTTATTATCAGTGGGTATCTGCCTAGTTCGGCTCTGCATGCATTTGTTGGCGTTTTCCTTTGGGTGCGAAGGATGCTTCGGCAGAATTCTGCATGTAGGGCTTCTATTGTATGTTTTTCCCATTTAGTGTAGCTTTGGTGATTTAGCGGGCCCCATACTTCACTACCGTACAGTGCAATGGGCAGGATTATGCTGTCAAATATTTTGAGCCAGATTTTGATTGGGATTTGGATGTTGTAGAATTTTCTTTTTATTGCATATAGGGCTCTTCGGGCTTTTTCTTTTAGTGCATTCACTGCTATGCTGAAGCTCCCTGATGCTGTAATAGTTAGACCAAGGTAGGTGTAGCTCATAGTGTGTCCTATAGTGATATCACTGAGGGTAAACTGGTATTTGTTTTCCTGACATCTGGGCCTTTTTTGAAAAATCATGATGTTGGTTTTCTTTAGATTTACTGTTAGAGCCCAATTTTGGCAGTATTTGTCGAGTAGGTCTAGTTGTTGCTGTAATCCCTGTTCTGTGGGAGACAGCAGAACCAGGTCGTCCGCATAGAACAGGGATTTCACTTCTCCATCTAGGAGACGGAGACCTGGTGACTCGCTTTGCTCCAGCATGTCTGCTAATTCATTTATGTATATGTTGAACAGGGTCGGGCTCAAATTGCAGCCCTGCCGGACGCCTCTTCTCTGGGTGAAGAAATCGGTGCGTTTGTCTCCAATTTTGACCCCGCATTTGTTTTTCAGATACATTGATTTAATAAGGTCATAGACTTTGCCCCCTATTCCACATTGAAGAAGTTTATAATAGAGCCCTTCGTGCCATATAGAGTCAAAGGCTTTCTTGAAGTCGATGAAACAGGCGAATATTTTCCCATTTTTTGTTTGGTGTATATGTTTTTCAATGAGGGTGTGAAGGGTATAGATATGGTCGGCGGTGCGGTGTTTTGGAAGAAAGCCTATTTGGTTTTTTCTGAGGATATTATGTTTGTTAAGAAAATCAAGTAATCTACTATTTAGAATACTGCAGAATAACTTCCCTAGACAACTGTTGACACAGATGCCGCGGTAGTTATTTGGGTCTGATTTGTTTCCGCTTTTATATATGGGGGAGATTAGTCCTTGGCACCAGATATCGGGAAAACAGCCTGAACGTAATATGATGTTGAATAATTTGAGTACCGCACCCTGCATCTCCATATTGCTGAACTTGAGCATTTCATTTTTGATGTTGTCTGGGCCACAGGCTTTCTTTAGGTGGAGAGATTTTGTTTTTGTGGCCATTTCTTTCCATGTGATTGGGGAGTCTAGAGGGTTTTGGTTGTCTTTGATTGTTGCTTCTAATGTGTGGAGTTTTTCTGTGACCTGATGTTGACTTGGGTTTGTTTCGTTTATTGGGATGTCTTTGTAGAGGTTTTCAAAATGTGTTCTCCAGATGTCGCCATCTTGGATTGGTAATGCTTGCAATTGTGTTGTACTCAGGTTATTCCACATTTCCCAGAATTGTTTTGGGTTGGTGGAGTTTTCAATTTCTTCTAGTATTTTGTGGGTATAGTTTTGTGTTTTGTTCCTAATGGTGTGTTTATATCTTTTGAGGGTTTCATTGTATCTAGTACGTAGGTCCGGATTGTTTGGTTGGCGATGCTTTTGGTTTGATATTTTTCTCAGGTCTTTTCTGGCATTTTTGCATTCGTGGTCAAACCATTTCTTATTTTTATTTTGTCTTTTGTGACTCTTCCTCTTCTGTTTCACGAGGTCGGCTTTTACAGCTGCCTCATGAAAGATCATATTTATATCCTCTATGGCCATGTTTACCCCATCTCTGGTGATCTCATATAGATTTTCTTTAAATTTTGAAATTTTACTTGTGAGATCAGGTGAATTTAGTGCTGTGATGAATTTATCTCCACTGTCTGGGGCCCATCTGTATGTCTGGTTTATTTTATGTAGCTTACTGGGTTCCTTTTTTGTGTCTGTAGTTTGGGCAGAAAGTTTAAGGTACACATTTATTTGGTTATGGTCTGAGAGGGGGGATTGCTGCCTGACAGTGAATGCGTTGATATCGCAGGGGTCCAGGTCAGTGATTGTATAATCCACCACACTAGACCCAAGAGTTGAGGAATATGTGAGTCTCCCTAAGGAGTCCCCTCTGAACCTACCGTTAACTATGTACAGGCCTAAGGCTCGGCAGAGTTGCACTACCTCCCTGCCGCTTTTATTTATTTCACAATCGAGGTTGTTTCGGTTTGCGATGGCTGGTGTGACATATAGAGGGGTCTGGCCAAACACATGGTTGTTGCCCTGTGGGTCTATGAAGTCAGGTTCACATCCTGTCCTTGCATTTAGGTCCCCACATAGTAGCACCTTTCCTTGGGCCTGGAAATGGCTGATTTCCATGTGGAGAGTGTCAAATATCTCCTCTTCAAAATATGGCGATTCTATTGGAGGTATGTAGATCGCACATAAGTAAACATCGTTTTTTTCTATTCCTATATTTTTATCTAATTTTAGCCATACGTGTGATTTTCCCTGTTTTATCGGTGAGATGTGTTTGTTCAGTTCTCCTTTATACCACACCAGGATTCCCCCGGAGGTTCTGCCCTTGCGTGTCTTAATGTTCTTTACTGAAGGCACAATAATTTCATGGTACATTGGGGGACAGTGGGTCGGCATGTCCTTTTGGCACCATGTTTCTGTTAACACAATTATATCAATGTCTTTTATAGCTTTTAGGAATTCAGGGTCTGTACTCTTCATCCCAAAAGTTGAGGAGCGGAGGCCCTGGATATTCCAGCAGCTTATGTGGAAAGAACGCATTTATATAGTTCAATAAAACGAAATAAAATGGACCTATCTCTCTCTCTCCCTCACACACTGTCTCTCTCTCTCTCTCTCCCTCACACACTGTATCTCTCTCTCTCTCCCTCACACACTGTCTCTCTCTCTCTCTCCCTCACACACTCTCTCTCTCTCTCTTTCCTTCACACACAGTCTCTCTCTCTCTCTCTCCCTCACACACTGTCTCTCTCTCTCTCTCCCTCCCTCACACACTGTCTCTCTCTCTCTCTCTCTCTCCCTCACACACTGTCTCTCTCTCTCTCTCCCTCCCTCACACACTGTCTCTCTCTCTCTCCCTCCCTCACACACTGTCTCTCTCTCTCTCTCTCTCCCTCACTCTCTCTCTCTCTCTCTCCCTCCCTCACACACTTTCTCTCTCTCTCTCGCTCCCTCCCTCACACACTGTCAGTTCAGTTCAGTTCAAGTTCAGTTCAGTTCAAATGCTTTATTGGCATGAAAGTTTACAGAGAACCCTATTGCCAAAGCTTACATAGCAAAAAGGTACAGTTTTCCAACATTCTGTAGGTGTCAATCGATTTGACATTTGTTGGGTACATACAATATTACTTTTAAACAATATTAATTTTAAACAGTCTTTCTACTTCATTTGGTACGTTCAATATTAATTTTAAACAGTCTTACTTTTAAACAGTCCTCAGGTTGTGACATGTTGTTACATATTTAGCCCCAAGGTATGGTCTGTCTCCTTCTCCTAGGACTAATCTCAATTTTGACAGATCATCCAATTCCTTGAAATCTGGGGTTGTTTGGCTTAGCTTGTTGAATAATATGTTTCTTGATGTGTTGAATGTCTCTCTCTCTCTCCCTCACACACTCTCTCTCTCTCTCTCTCCCTCACACACTGTCTCTCTCTCGCTCTCTCTCTCCCTCACGCACTCTCTCACTCTCTCTCTCTCTCCCTCACACACTCTCTCTCTCTCTCTCTCTCCCTCACACACTGTCTCTCTCTCTCTCTCTCTCCCTCACACTCTCTCTCTCTCTCTCTCTCTCTCCCTCACACACTGTCTCTCTCTCTCTCTCGCTCCCTCACACACTGTCTCTCTCTCTCTCTCTCTCCCTCACACACTCCTTCTCTCTCTCTCCCTCACACACTGTCTCTCTCTCTCTCTCTCTCCCTCACACACTCTCTCTCTCTCTCTCCCTCACACGCTGTCTCTCTCTCTCTCTCTCTCTCTCCCTCACACTCTCTCTCTCTCTCTCCCTCACACACACTCTCTCTCTCTCTCTCCCTCACACACTGTCTCTCTCTCTCTCTCTCTCCCTCACACACTCCCTCTCTCTCTCTCCCTCACATTCTCTCTCTCTCTCTCTCTCTCCCTCACACACTGTCTCTCTCTCTCTCTCTCCCTCACACACTGTATCTCTCTCTCTCTCCCTCACACACTGTCTCTCTCTCTCTCTCCCTCACACACTCTCTCTCTCTCTCTTTCCTTCACACACAGTCTCTCTCTCTCTCTCTCCCTCACACACTGTCTCTCTCTCTCTCTCTCCCTCCCTCACACACTGTCTCTCTCTTTCTCTCTCTCCCTCACACAATGTCTCTCTCTCTCTCTCTCCCTCTCCCTCACACACTGTCTCTCAATTCAATTCAATTCAATTCAATTCAAATGCTTTATTGGCATGAAAGTTTACAGGGAACCATATTGCCAAAGCTTACATAACAAAAAGTACAGTTTTCCAACATTCTGTAGGTGTCAAAGAATTTTGACCTTCGTTGGGTACATACAATATTAATTTAAACAATATTAATTTAAACAGTCGTTGAACATCGTTGGGTACATTCAGTATTAATTTTAAACAGTCCTCAGGTTGTGACATGTTGTTACATATTTGGCACCAAGGTATGGTCTGTCTCCTTCTCCCAGGACTAATCTTAATTTTGACAGGTCATCCAATTCTTTGAAATCTGGGGTTGTTTGGCTGAGCTTGTCAAATAATATGTTTCTTGTTTTGTTGAATTTTTCGCATTTTAGGAGGAAGTGCATCTCTGTCTTAACCTCGCCGGCCAGACATTGATCACATATTCTATTCTCTCTAGGCTGCCAGGATTTCTTGTATCTTCCTTTTTCAATTGCCAGTTAGTGGTCAATTAGTCTGTACCTGGTGAGGGTCTGTCTCTGTTTTGTGTCTCTGATGGTCGAGAGATAGTCTGCCAGTTTATATTCTCTTTTTAGGGCCCGGTAACATTCTAATCTGCTTTGGCTTTTGGTTATTTTGTTCCAATGTTCCAGGTAGGTTTCTTTGCATTGTTTAATGATTTGGTTCACTCGGATTGGTGTTTGGATGGCAGTGTTGGTCTGGGACTGGTCAGGGTCCGGCTGAGTAGGAGTACTTAGTTTCAGTAGCAGCTGACTCAGGGGACTCTTTTCTGGGTTTAGCTCTTGGGTCTGGAAGGCTTTAATATGAAGGGTGTCTGGGGAGCTAGATTTGAGGTGATTTAGGAAGTTTAGTGCTCGTTTTTGGATGTTTATTATCAGTGGGTATCTGCCTAGTTCGGCTCTGCATGCATTTGTTGGTGTTTTCCTTTGGGTGCGAAGAATGCTTCGGCAAAATTCTGCATGTAGGGCTTCTATTGTGTGTTTTTCCCATTTAGTGTAGCTATGGTGATTGAGCGGGCCCCATACTTCACTACCATACAGCGCAATGGGCAGGATTATGCTGTCAAATATTTTGAGCCAGATTCTGATTGGCATTTGGATGTTGTAGAATTTTCTTTTTATTGCATATAGGGCTCTTCGGGCTTTTTCTTTTAGTGCATTCACTGCTATGCTGAAGCTCCCTGATGCTGTAATGGTTAGACCAAGGTAAGTGTAGCTCATAGTGTGTCCTATGATGGTATCACTGAGAGTAAACTGGTATTTGTTTTCCTGACACCTGGGCCTTTTTTGAAAAATCATGATGTTGGTTTTCTTTGGATTTACTGTTAGGGCCCAATTTTGGCAGTATTTGTCGAGTAGTTCTAATTGTTGCTGTAATCCCTGTTCTGTGGGAGACAGCAGAACCAGGTCGTCCACATAGAACAGGGATTTCACTTCTCCATCCAGGAGACAGAGACCCGGTGACTCGCTTTGCTCCAGCATGTCTGCTAATTCATTTATGTATATGTTGAACAGGGTCGGGCTCAAATTGCAGCCCTGCCGGACGCCTCTTCTCTGGGTGAAGAAACCGGTGCGTTTGTCTCCAATTTTGACACCGCATTTATTTTTCAGATACATCGATTTAATAAGGTCATGGACTTTGCCCCCTATTCCACACTGAAGAAGTTTCTAATAGAGCCCTTCCTGCCAGATAGAGTCAAAGGCTTTCTTGAAGTCAATGAAACAAGTGAATATTTTCCCATTTTTTGTTTGGTGTATATGTTTTTCAATGAGAGTGTGAAGGGTATAGATATGGTCGGTGGTGCGGTGTTTTGGAAGAAAGCCTATTTGATTTTTTCTAAGGATATTATGTTTGTTAAGAAAATCCAGTAATCTACTATTTAGAATACTGCAGAATAACTTCCCTAGACAACTGTTGACACAGATGCCACGGTAGTTATTTGGGTCTGATTTGTTTCCACTTTTATATATGGGAGAGATGAGTCCTTGGCACCAGATATCGGGAAAACAGCCTGAACGTAATATGATGTTGAATAACTTGAGTACAGCACCCTGCATCTCCATATTGCTGAACTTGAGCATTTCATTTTTGATGTTGTCTGGACCACAGGCTTTCTTTAGGTGGAGAGATTTTGTTTTTGTGGCCAGTTCTTTCCATGTGATTGGGGAGTCTAGAGGGTTTTGGTTGTCTTTAATTGTTGCTTCTAATGTGTGGAGTTTTTCTGTGACCTGATGTTGACTTGGGTTTGTTTCGTTTATTGGGATGTCTTTGTAGAGGTTTTCAAAATGTGTTCTCCAGATGTCGCCATCTTGGATTGGTAATGCTTGCAATTGTGTTGTACTCAGGTTATTCCACATATCCCAGAATTGATTTGGATTAATGGAGTTTTCAATTTCTTCGAGTATTTTGTGGGTATAATATTGTGTTTTGTTCCTAATGGTGTGTTTATATCTTTTGAGGGTCTCATTGTATCTAATACGTCGGTCTGGATTGTTTGGTTGGCGATGCTTTTGGTTTGATATTTTTCTCAGGTCTTTTCTGGCATTTTTGCATTCGTGGTCAAACCATTTCTCATTTTTATTTTGTCTTTTGTAACGTTTCCTCTTCTGTTTCACAAGGTCGGCTTTTACAGCTGCCTCATGGAAGATCATATTTATATCATCTATGGCCATGTTTACACCATCTCTGGTGATCTCATATAGATTTTCTTTAAATTTTGATATTTTACTTGTGAGATCAGGTGAATTTAGTGCTGTGATGAATTTATCTCCACTGTCTGGGGCCCATCTGTATGTCTGGTTTATTTTATGGAGCTTACTGGGTTCCTTTTTTGTGTCTGTAGTTTGGGCAGAAAGTTTAAGGTACACATTTATTTGGTTATGGTCTGAGAGGGGGGATTGCTGCCTGACAGTGAATGCGTTGATATCGCAGGGGTCCAGGTCAGTGATTGTATAATCCACCACACTAGACCCAAGAGTTGAGGAATATGTGAGTCTCCCTAAGGAGTCCCCTCTGAACCTACCGTTAACTATGTACAGGCCTAAGGCTCGGCAGAGTTGCACTACCTCCCTACCGCTTTTATTTATTTCACAGTCAAGGTTGTTCCGATTTGCGATGGCTGGTGTGGCATATAAAGGGGTCTGGCCAAACACATGGTTGTTGCCCTGTGGGTCTATGAAGTCAGGTTCACATCCGGTCCTTGCATTTAGGTCCCCACATAGTAGCACCTTTCCTTTGGCCTGGAAATGGCTGATTTCCATGTGGAGAGTATCAAATAACTCCTCTTCAAAATATGGCGATTCTATTGGAGGTATGTAGATCGCACATAAGTAGACATCTTTTTTTGCTATTCCTATATTTTTATCTAATTTTAGCCATACATGTGATTTTCCCTGTTTTATCGGTGAGATGTGTTTGTCCAGTTCTCCTTTATACCACACCAAGATTCCCCCGGAGGTTCTGCCCTTGCGTGTCTTAGTGTTCTTTACTGAGGGCACAATGATTTCATGGTACATTGGAGGACAGTGGGTGGGCACGTCCTTTTGGCACCATGTTTCTGTTAACACAATTATATCAATGTCTTTTATAGCTTTTAGGAATTCAGGGTCTGTACTCTTCATCCCAAAAGTTGAGGAGCGGAGACCCTGGATATTCCAACAGCTTATGTGGAAAGAACGCATTTATATTGTTAAAAAAAAAACGAAATAAAATGGACCTATTTTGTGGGACGAGTGTGAAAATACTAGTTTCTATAATGCTAAATGACGATTTAGTATAAATTTCATGAGGCATGCACATACTGCTATCTAATAATAGTAATAGTAATGATAAAATAACAATAGTAATAATTTAGTGCATTCCTCTCCGGCTTTCCATCAGGGTGCTTATCATCGTCCTGATCTTTCTCAGTTCTTGGTCTACAGTCTGTGGTCTAGAGGGGGGTCTGGGGTCAGGTACAAAAGCACGGTTCTGTTGTTGGTTTTGTATAGGGGGTGGGGGACATTGGTGGTCCTGTTTGGGTTAGGGCTCCCAATGGTAGAGGGGGTGGGAGGGGTGCGTCTTTTGGCAGTGTTTATGAGGTTTTTTGCGAAGATCCACATCCGCTGTTTGAGTAGATGTATTTCATCATAAAGGTCCCTTGTGTTGATGTTTGGGTGATGGGCCAGGTAGACGTTGGGGAGGGCAGTACATCTCGTGTCGATCTCCCTGTTGGTGTTGTGGATTACATAGGCTGGGGTGTCCTTTCTGGGCAGTAGTGTGGAGATCACGATCCGCGCCTCGGGGAATTCCCTGCTGGCCTTTTCCGCCATCCTGCTCACTGCCCTAGCAGTGTCTTCCCGTAGGGTGCATAGGTCGTTTGTGTCTGTGTGGATCACAAGCCATTTGGGGCTTCCAAGCGATTCTTTGTTCAGGATCTTCATTGCATGACCTGTGTTGCTGCACCATTTTTTCAGGACTTGATGACCTGGGAACATCCTCTGGGGGTCCAAAAACTTCCCGTTGGAGTCGGTCAGCAGGACCGCCTGAGGGGCTGGCTTTTCAGACTGGGTAGCAGTAGTCTGGGCAGGACTCGACTGAGGGCTGGTTGTTGGCTGGGTTTCTGGGATAGGCTGTGTGACAGGAGCAGGGTTTGGGGCCTTCGGTGTGTTGTCGCAAGGTGAGGGTGTGACATCCTCGTGTGGGGGGGCATCTGATGGGTTCTGTGTCCCTGTGTGTGTTGTTTTTGTGTCATCAGGTTTTTGGACCTTAAGAGGTTTGTGTTGCCTGCTGAGTTCATTTTTCTGCCTTTCTACGGCCTCCATCGTTTTGTTTAGCTGAGTACGGAGTTCTTTGATCTCATTTCTTTGCTCCTCTACGATCTTTCTCAACTCGTGGATGGTGGACTCGTTTTCCGTTTTCAGCTGTTTGAATTCCTCCTTCAAATTCTTGGCCTGTGTTTCCCTGTATTCGTTGAAATCGAGTTCTAGTTTGGACAGATTCTCCTTCAGCAGTTTGTTTGCGTTGAGAGGTGTGGGGGGGTGGAGATGGTCAGGGAGGTGTTTGCCTCTGCTGGCCTCTCTTCTTCTTCCTCCGCTTGGCTCTCTTCATCCTCTGTTCGGCTCTCTTTTGCCTCCTGTCCATTGGTCCTCTTTGTGTCTGCCTTAGTTTTCAACTGGGGGAATTCCTTTTCAAAGGAGTCCAGATTTTCTACATTCCCCTGTATCATGATCTTTCCTTTTTTGTTGTAGTAGCTTATGGTTAGCAGGGGGTCATCTTTATCTAGATTTCCATCTTTACATATTTTCAGTCTGCCTCCCTTGCCAATACCTTCACTGGAGACGTGTGCGTAGTATTTTTGTAAAGTCTCCTTCCATGAGGGAACGGAGTCGGTGTAGAATATGAGGTTGTTCTCTCTCTCTCTCTCCCTCCCTCACACACTCTCTCTCTCTCTCCCTCCCTCACACACTGTCTCTCTCTCTCTCTCCCTCACACACTGTCTCTCTCTCTCTCTCCCTCCCTCACACACTCTCTCTCTCTCTCCCTCCCTCACACACTGTCTCTCTCTCTCTCTCCCTCACACACTGTCTCTCTCTCTCTCTCTCTCTCTCCCTCCCTCACACACTGTCTCTCTCTCTCTCTCCCTCACACACTGTCACTCTCTCTCTCTCTCTCTCCCTCACACACTCTCTCTCTCTCTCTCCCTCCCTCACACAGTCTCTCTCTCCCTCCCTCCCTCACACACTCTCTCTCTCTCCCTCCCTCCCTCACACACTCTCTCTCTCTCTCTCCCTCCCTCACACACTGTCTCTCTCTCTCTCTCCCTCACACACTGTCTCTCTCTCTCTCTCCCTCCCTCACACACTGTCTCTCTCTCTCTCTCTCCCTCACACACTGTCTCTCTCTCCCTCCCTCCCTCACACACTGTCTCTCTCTCTCTCCCTCCCTCACACACTGTCTCTCTCTCGCTCTCTCTCCCTCCCTCACACACTCTCTCTCTCTCTCCCTCACACACTCTCTCTCTCTCCCCCTCACACACTGTCTCTCTCTATGGTAATCTCAGATGTAATGCTTAAGTTGTCCACCAGAGGGAGACAAATGCTAAGGGGATTATATTTACTAGTCTTAAGGTAAAATTGCATTATGGGTAGAATGACATCATAGCATCATCCATGTTTGCATCGTGCAGTAGAAATACAAGTGCATGCCTGTAGCTTGTAAGAGCTCTGTTGGCTCCTTATTCTGGGTAAATTAAAAGCAAAGTTTTGAGTTCCTGAAGTCTCACTTATAACCCTTATTTGGACCTGAACTGCTCGGATACAACATTTTGGCGACGAGAATTAACAGATATCAACTTGACGAAGGGAAAATACAATAACACTGCATCTGAATCATGGCTACTCGAGTAGGAGAGATTTCTGCTTTTGATGTTCAAAAACAAACTTGGATCGAGTACTGTGAGTTATTGGAGCATTTCTTTGTAGCAAATGATATTGTCGATGTTGGTAAAAAGAGAGCTATTTTGCTAACTTCGGTGGGAAGTCTAACATATAGGTCTAGAAATTCAGTATAGCCACTTTTGGGGCGGTAAAGTCGGGCGGCCGCTAAAGTTTGCGCCCGGCACAAAGTCGCGCCCCCTTCGCCGATATTCAGTCGCATCGCCCCAAGAGGTTGCTGCTGCACTAAAACAGGCGATGCACGACTATCTTTAGGCGCTAAGCCGGCGGTGCTGAGCGATACCCCCGAGGCTGGGCGCAGCGCAGGTGCGGCGAGTTCTTGATTGACGGCAGACACTCTGGCGCCGGTCATCTCTTAAAGGGGGAGGGTGGATTTGTTTGCCTGCCACGCCCTGCACACTGCAGCCCTCAACCTAGGCCTGACCACTTCAGCTTCACCTGTACAACGCCCAGGACTATGGAGAAGGCCAGGGAGAGAGCGCAGTGCTTCAGCGACGGTGACCTGAGGCTGCTGGTTGGCGGAGTGGAGCGCAGGCGCCATGTTTTGTTCCCAGAAGGTGGCAAGAGGCCGCTGCCCAGCACCTACCAGAAAGCCTGGAGGGAGGTGTCCAACAGGGTGTCTTCAAACAGCGTGGTTGCCAGGACTCCTGTGCAATGCCGGAAGAAGTTCAACGACCTCACTCGGGTTGTCAGGGTGAGTACCCTTTCCAGTGTCCTCCTCATCCTTGCATGTGCACCTCACATTATGGGCAAAGGGACCTGAAAGCCCTAATGGCCAGCCCTCATCCAGCAGCTATGGGACTGGCATGAAAATCAATTGCACATTCAGCACTTTACACACTGTCCAAGCTATTCGACCATGGGAGGCATTGCAGACAAGATCAGGGCTACACACTGTCCAAGCTATTCGACCATGGTAGGCAGTGCAGACAAGATCAGGGCTACACACTGTACTTAGAGGCCATCCTTTCTCTTGCAGGCCAAGGTTACGCACAACCGGCGCAACCGAACTGAGACCGGGGGAGGCCGTCCTGACCTCAAAGAGCTCTCCGACCTCGACCAGCGTGTGGAGCGCATTATGGTAGGCCGGCTGATTGGCCCCATCGCCAGTGGAGATGCCGACCCTGTTCTGGGCACCAATGGTAAGGGCATCACCTTTTGGACCTCTCTCGTTCCACTTGCGCATCAGATCAGCATCCTTTGCCACTGTCCGACCAATGCGGTGAATGGCACCACTCATGCCTCCCTCGCTGCCGCCCTGTCCTCACTCTAAAGCTACTCTTGTGCCTTCCTGCTTTCAGATGGTGAATCGCCAGGTGAGGAGGCGGGCCCTCAAGCTGCCACTGTCAGCCCTTCGGAAGACGAGGAGGAGGAAGAGGAAGCCGGCCCATCAGTGCCACCCTCAGCCGTGCCAGCCCATGGCGATGTAGGGGACACGTCTTCCCTGGAGGGGAGCCGGGGGGAAGGGTCGGAGGAGAGTGAAGCTCCGGGGCCCAGCGGCCTGCAGCAACGCGGGAGGGGTGGGGAAGCTCGGCGGACTTCCCCCCAGAGGGTGAGTGTGGCCTCCAGTCCTGCGATGGTCAGCGCAGAGGAGGTGCGCCTCCTAGAGGAAATGGCCATCCAGGCTGAGCGCAGGCACACTGAGCTCATGGCTGCAGTGGCAAGGATGCCTGACTCCATAGAGTGTCTGTCAAGGAGTGTGCAGCAATTCGGAGCAGCACAGGCCAGGAGTCTGCAACAATTCAGTGCAGTACAGGCCAGGAGTCTGGAACTATTCAGTGCAGCACAGGCCAGGAGTCTGCAGGACTTCGCGGCAGCACAGTCGGCTTCTAGCCAAGTGCTCAGTCGTGCTGTCCATTCACTGGCTGGTGTCATGCGGACACAGACCAGGGCCACACGGGCACTAACTGCTGCCACCCTCGCTGGATCAGCCAGGCATCGCCAGGGCACTCGCCGCGCAGCAGCAGCCCAGCAGTCTGTTCTTCAGCTGTTTGCTGCGCATGCTGCAGTGCTGGCCCGTGCGAGTGCCAATGTCTCAGGCGACCAGCGAGCACCTGCGATCTGCCAGGTTGCCACCATTCCTGCAGCCGACACTGCCACTCCGCCATTGCAGCTGCCACGAGCTGCTGGACAGACTGCTGCCGCCCAGCCAGAGTTGGAGCAGTCAGCAGCCGGACACTCCAAGGCCAGAGCTGGTGCAGGCCGACCCCCAAGGGCATCTGCCATCTCGCCATCTGCCCCTCAGCAGCCTTCCCCCAGCCTTGCTGCAGCCACTGGGCTCCCATTGAGGAGCAGCAGGGCGGGCAGGGGCCAGGCAAGGATGCGCAAGGCATTGCCCTCGCAGGGCAAAAAGTAGAGGTATGCACAAATGCCTGGTGCTTGTTGTAAGGCTGTGGTGATTATTCTTGTTTGTAAGAAGTATTGCAATTGGTTGCCTGTTTCCTGCCTTGAGAGATATGCTGTAAACTCATTGGTAGTTGATGTCATGTGATTTGTGGTGGCCATCTTAAATTCAGTTCTCTACAGCCTTGGTTGGGACTGGGTGTTGAAGATGTGCTGCTGGGTTTTTAAGGTTAATAAAGCCTAGATTTAGAAAGGCAAATCTACTCTTTATTTCAAAGGCCGACACTGGTGCAGTTGTTTTTGTGTAAGGCCGAGACTGGTGTCTTTCTTTTTGTAAGGCCGAGACTGGTAGTTTTGTGTTTTTGGAGGGGGCTTCTCCACATGAGCATGTAATGTGGGAAGGGCAGAGGTTTTCAATAAATTATTGCTGTTAAATTGCAGTGTGCATGGTTTTTTGGTTAAGTCCTGGTTGCCCTGCTCGGCTGAGGGCTTGTGGAGTGGCTACATTCATCTGCTGACATTGGCACAAGCCAGTCCCTGAGAGGGGGCCTAGAACCGACGTTCAATAAGCCGGCGACAGGCGGCCCTTGCATCATCATCATCATCATCATCATCATCATCATCATCATCATCATCATCATCATCATCATCATCATCATCATCATCATCATCATCATCATCATCATCATCATCATCATCATCATCTCCATCATCTCCTCCTCCTCCTCCTCCTCCTCCTCCTCCTCCTCCTCCTCCTCCTCCTCCTCCTCCTCCTCCTCCTCCTCCTCCTCCTCCTCCTCTTCCTCTTCCTCTTCCTCTTCCTCCTCTTCCTCCTCTTCCTCCTCCTCCTCCTCCTCCTCCAATCTGTGGTGGCAGTGGCTGAGTCCTGCGGATAGCCAGGTTGTGCAACATGCAGCAAACGACCACGAAATGCGAGACTCGCTCCGGCAAATACTGTAGGGCTCCACCGGAACGATCCAGACAGCGGAACCGTTGCTTCAGGACGCCGATTGTTTGTTCGATGATGTTCCTGGTCGCTTGATGGCTCTTGTTGTATCCCTCTTCAGCAGGGGTGCTGGGCGCACGGAGCGGGGTCATCAGCCAGGTACACAAAGGATAGCCTTTGTCCCCGATAAGTCATCCTCGTGGGTGAGGCTGGGCCTGGAAAATGTCTGCCACAGAAGTCTGTCGCAGGGTGAAGGCATCGTGGCTGCTGCCTGGAAAGCGGGCATTGACAGCTAGGATGAGCTGCCTGTGGTCACACACCAGCTGGACGTTCAGCGAATGGTAGCCCTTCCGGTTGCGGTAATCCTCGGCATTCTCCAGAGGTGCCCGCAAAGCAACATGCGTGCAGTCAATGGCGCCCTGCACCATGGGGAAGCCCGCGAATGCTGCAAAGCCCATTGCACGCTGTTGCTGCTTGGCAAGGGCCATGGAGAAGGAGATGAACTGACGTCTCCTTTTGAAAAGGGCGTTGGTCACCTGGCGGATGCAGCAATGCACGGCGAACTGGGAGATGTTGGCAATGTCCCCAGTAGCGGATTGGAAGGAGCCGGTGGCATAGAAGTTGAGAGCCACCGTCACCTTTGATGTGCCTCAATGAATCCGAGACTCGAAGTTAACGGAGCAAAGCAAGGCTCAGAAAGTAATACACATTGGAGAAGTGTCTCTCATCCAGAGATCTGCTGTACTGCTGTGAGACACGCTGGGGCTTGCTTAAGTAGGGGCCAGGTATGGGCGGAGCCCTACACACAATACAATACAGGTAAGGAAATGAAACTGAAACTAAACTAAACACAGGGAATACAGTGCCTGATGAATGGCATATTTCATCACATTCACCCCTTCTACAGATTTAGTCTGTTCGGGGGTTTGATAGTCCTCTGTGACCGATGTAGCTGTTGTGGTGCCGCGGGTGTCGGCTGGGTGTCCCCGGTGGCCTCCTGGGTCTCTGCCGGGGGCGCCGCCAGGGTTGTTGAAGGGGTAGTTGGTGGGGCACCGTTGGTCGATGTTCTTCCGGGGGTGGTGAAAGGATAGTGGGTGGGTAAGAATTGCTGTGATCGTTGTTGCTGTTGTTGTCATGGTTGTTGTCGTTACTGGCTGGGGCGATGTCTTTTATGGACACGGTGTCCTCCCTTCCGTCGGCGTGCCGGACATACGCATATTGGGGGTTGGCGTGGAGTAGGTGCACTGACTCCATGAGGGGGTCCGTCTTGTGGCCCCTCACATGCCTTCGTACAAATACCGGACCTGGGGTGGAGAGCCATGATGGCATGGATATGCCTGAGGTGGATTTCCGGGGAAAGACAAACATTCGTTCATGAGGCATGTCATTAGTGGCAGTGCACAATAGCGACCGTATCGAATGGAGCACAGCTGGGAGGACTTCCTGCCAGCGGGAGATAGGGAGGCCCTTGGTCCTTAGAGCTAGAGTGACTGCTTTCCATACTGTCCCGTTCTCTCGCTCCACCTGGCCGTTACCCTGGGGGTTGTAGCTGGTGGTACGGCTCGTGGCGATCCCCCTGGACAACATGTACTGGCGTAGCTCTTCACTCATGAAGGACGCCCCTCTATCCGTATGGATGTAGCTCGGCATACCGAACAGGCAGAACAGGCTGTTGAGGCATTTAATGACCGTGGCGCTGGTCATGTCTGGGCAGGGGAAGGCGAATGGGAAACGGTAGTATTCGTCCACAATGTTCAGGAAGTAAACATTGCGGTCGACTGACGGGAGGGGGCCCTTGAAATCTAAGCTGAGCCGCTCAAAGGGCCGTGTAGCTTTGATTAAGTGGGCTCTATCTGGGCGGTAGAACCGAGGCTTGCACTCAGCGCAAGTGCGGCAGTTCCTGGTCAGAGACCGAACTTCCTCAATCGAGTAGGGTAAGTTGCGGGACTTTATGAAGTGGAACAGCCGTGTGACCCCTGGGTGGCAGAGGTCGTTGTGGAGGGTCTGTAGCCGATCCCCAGTGGCGCTGGCACACATCCCTCATGAGAGGGCATCGGGGGATTCGTTAAGGGCCCCTGGCCGGTAAATGATGTCATACTCGAAGGTGGAGAGCTCGATCCGCCACCTAAGAATCTTATCATTTTTAATCTTCCCCCTCTGTTTATTATTGAACATAAACGCTACCGACCGCTGGTCGGTAAGTAGGGTGAAGCGTTTGCCGGCTAGGTAGTGCCGCCAGTGGCGCACTGCCTCCACGATGGCTTGGGCCTCCTTTTCCACGGAGGAGTGTCTGATCTCGGGCCCTTGGAGGGTCCTCGAGAAGAAAGCTACGGGCCGCCCTGCCTGGTTGAGGGTGGCCGCCAAGGCAAAGTCAGACGCATCACTTTCCACTTGAAAGGGAGTGTTCTCGTCCACTGCCTGTAGCGTGGCCCGCTCAATATCCCGCTTAATGCTTTTGAAGGCGGCGTGGGCCTCAGCAGAGAGCGGAAAAGAGGATGCTTTCAAGAGGGGGCGGGCTTTGTCGGAGTAGTTGGGGACCCATTGGGCATAATAAGAAAATAACCCCAGGCACCTTTTCAGGGCTTTGGGAGTGTTGGGCAGGGGGAGCTCCCGTAGGGGGCGCAATCGGTCGGGGTCTAGTCCGATTTCCCCATTCTCCACCACGCTGCCTAGTATGCAGAGGCGCGTGGTGTTGAAAATGCACTTGTCCTCGTTGTAAGTGAGGTTGAGTTTTTGTGCGGTTTTCAGGAACCTCTCGAGGTTCGAGTCGTGATCCTGCTGGTTGTGACCGCAGATGGTGACGTTGTCGAGGTAGGGGAAGGTTGCCTGCAAGTGGTGGTCATCGACCATGCGGTCCATCTCCCTCTGGAAGACCGAGACCCCATTCGTCACCCCAAAGGGGACTCTGAGGAATTGGTAGAGGCGTCCGTTCGCCTCGAAGGCAGTGTACGGGCGGTCCTCTGGTCTGATAGGGAGCTGGTGGTACACTGACTTGAGGTCGATGGTGGAGAACACCCGGTATTGGACCATTTGGTTCACCATCTCGGATATGCAGGGTAGCGGGTAGGCGTCTAACTGGGTGTATAGATTAACCGTCTGGCTATAATCTATCACCATCCGCTTCTTCTCGCTACCCCTCACCACCACCACTTGGGCGCGCCACGGGCTGTTGCTGCGTTCGATAATGCGCTCCTTCAGGAGCCTGTCTACCTCGGTCGCGATAAACCGCCTGTCCTCCCAGCTGTACCTCCTGCTTTTGGTCGCTATTGGCCGGCAGTTGGGAGTAAGGTTCGCGAATAGCGAAGGCGGCTTTACCTTCAGGGTAGCCAGACCGCACACTGTGAGGGGCGGCTGGGACCCACCATAATTGAGCGTGATGCTTTGGTGGTGGCACTGGAAATCCAGGCCCAAGATCACGCTCGCACATAGATTCTTCATGATTAGTAATTTAAAATTATCGTATACAGTTCCGTTAACGGACAATTGTACCGCGCAGTAACCCATAATGGTCGATGTCTGGGTTTTATCAGCCATAGAGATGGTGCCCCGAGCAGGGACCACCGTTAGAGAGAGTTGTTGCGCTAGTTCAGGGTGGATAAAACTCTCCGTGCTTCCACTGTCAATTAAACATTTAACCCCGCACCCGTTTACCTCGATGTCCACCATTGATTTGGATAGCAGGTGCGGTCTGGTCTGGTCCACTGTGACCGATGCCACTGTAGGGCCCTGATCGAGACAAGATGGCTTCCACGCTGTCTGCTCACAAGATGGTGGACCCCACGAGGTCGGGCAAGATGGCGTCCAAGATGGCCGCTCCCACGGCGCACACGCGGCGGTGGCGGGTTTTCCAGTGGGGTTCCCTCTGCACACCTTCCCGAAGTGCCCCTTCTTACCGCACTTAAAGCAGGTGGTGCCTTTCACTGGGCACAGGTTTCTGATGTGCTTCGGCTGCCCGCAAAAGTAGATGTTGGGGCCCCGACGCGTCGCGGCTGTCGTAGGGCTTCTGGGGGGAGAGCGGGGCCCCGACGGTGTCGGGCTGCCGGGCGGGGAAGATGCCTTCCAAGATGGCGGCACCCTTGGTGCACACGTGGCGGCGTGGGCGGCGCGGGGCCGAAGAGTAGGTGTCCGAGTTTCTCTGGGCCACATCCAGGGATCGCGCTGTGTCCACAGCCTGTTTCAGGTCCAATCCCGTTTTTTCCAGTCGTCTCTGCCGGATGTAAGTGGAGCTGAGGCCTGTGATAAAGGCATCACGAACAAGCTCGTCAGTGTACACTGCGGCTTTTACATCTTGGCACTTGCAGTCTTTGCCAAGCATTTTCAGGGTGACTAGGAACTCATCCAGCGATTCCCCAGGTCGCTGTGTGCGAGTAGCGAGCAGATGCCTAGCGTACACCTCGTTCATAGGCTGCTGGTAATGCACCTTTAGGATGTCGCAGGCGGCCGGGTACGTGTCGGCGTCTTGGATGAGGGGGTAAACCCGGTGGCTTACCCAATTCCGCAGGATTCCGAGTTTCATACTCTCAGCGTCCGTAGCACCTGTGATGGCTGCGGAATTGTCCAGGAAGAATTCCATTCACTTAAACCAGTGTCCGAATTGTGCCGATGCGTCCGAAGCATGCGGGTCCAAATCCAAACGTTCGGGTTTCAAGAGTTGGTCCATTGTGTTGAAAATTGAGTTAATAAAATTGATGTGCCTCAATGAATCCGAGACTCGACGTTAACGGAGCAAAGCAAGGCTTTTATTAACTCAGAAAGTAATACACATTGGAGAAGTGTCTCTCATCCAGAGATCTGCTGTACTGCTGTGAGACACGCTGGGGCTTGCTTAAGTAGGGGCCAGGTATGGGCGGAGCCCTACACACAATACAATACAGGTAAGGAAATGAAACTGAAACTAAACTAAACACAGGGAATACAGTGCCTGATGAATGGCATATTTCATCACAACCTTCACTGCCACCGAAAGAGATGTCCTGCTCCTCAGCTGTGGCTGCAGATCACCGCCAAGCAGCTGGCAGATCTCTGTGACCACGTCCCTTCTGAATCGCAGCCTCCGAACACACTGCTCCTCAGACATGTTGAGATAGGAGAACTGCTGGCGGTATACCCTGGGTGGGTAAGGCCTCCTTTGCCGACGCCTGTTGCCCCCTCTCTGTCTAGCCAGGGCTGCCACTCTCTCACGGCGTCTGTGAGCCCTTTGGATGTAATTGAGAAAGCCAGCGTTGACACCCATTGCAGCCCCCATAATATGCTGGCAAACAATGAGATGTCAATGAAGGCAAAGACTAGTGGAAAGTTGTGGCCTGAAGCCAGAAGTACCTGTCCGAGTGTTGGGCCAAAGCAGAAAGCTATCTACCTTGGTCTCTCTCCAAAGATCCGTTTCTCAAGAGGGAGTGCTGCGAAATGGCAGCCTTTTATAGTGCAGGAGGAGTGCCCTTTAATTTGCGCCCCCCGCGCCCCGCATCGGCTGAGCACCGTTCCACTCTAACAGTCGCTAGGGGTGCCAGGCGCACAATGGGGCATTGCCACTGAAGTTCCGGCTGGGGGCGCACAAAGGGCGTTGCACGAGGAAATGACGTCATGATCTGCGCGCGCAGCTGAGCGCGCGCAAAGACTTTGCGCCGCCGCTAAATCTCTAGTGAAGTTGGGGCGAGGCGCAGTTCGCGCTGCGCCCGGGCGCTACCCGCCTAGCGCCCGACATCTACTCCTCCTAAGGCGCTAACAGCTGGCGCAACCAACTGAATTTCTAGGCCTAGTTTACTGAGAAACTTATGCAGTCCTGTAAAGCCTGGAGATAAATCATTTACTGAATTAGTGGACTTGCTAAAGGAACATTTCAATCCCAGACCGAGTGAGATTGTACAGTGTTCCAAATTTAATTCACGGAACAGGATACCGGGAGAGTCTGTGTTGGATTATGTAGCGGTGTTGAGAAAACTGGCACATGATTGCAATTACGGGAACAGCTTGAAAGACATGCTGAGAGATAGGCTGGTTTGCGGAATAATGGATGCTCGAATGCAGAGGAGATTATTGTCCGAGACTAGGCTTACTTATGTAAAAGCGTTGGAGCTTGCTCAAGCCATAGAGACTGCTAACCTTGATGTACAAGAAATACAAGGTTGCAACTGGTCTACTACTAAGCAAGTTGCAGGTCAGATGCTGGTGCACAAGTTAAATATGGGTCCGAAATCACAACGTGCGCATTTAAAAGCATGTTATAGATGCAATGGAGATCACCTGGCGAGGGAATGCAGGTTTCTGGAGAAAAGCAAAACCTAGTAAGAGAAGTGAAAAAACAGGGAGCTCATCACATCAGTGGAGAAGCTGAGAAAGAAGACGACATGTTCATAATGCATAGTATGGTAGAGGACATTCCAAAAGTGGATCCTATCACTTTGCAACTGACAGTAAATGGCTCTAAGGTCAACTTTGAGGTGGATACTGGATGTGGCGTAACCATAATGAACAGGGAAGAGTATTCAAAATTGTGGAACCGTGCAAAAGTTCCAGAGTTGAAGTCTTGCTCTATGAAGCTTAAAACCTATACCGGTGAACGAGTGACAACCTTGGGTACAGCTATTGTAACTGTGAAACACAGGGACACCATGGAACAGCTACCTATAGTTGTAGTATCGGGTTCTGGACCAAATTTGTTAGGTCGGGGCTGGATAAAAGAACTTAAATTAGATTCGGGAGCAATAAATCAAATGGAGGGAGGCAAAACAGTTGTCTTTGCAAGAAGTGTTGATTGAACATGAGAATGTGTTCAAGGAAGAACTTGGAACATTTAATGGGCCCCCAGCTAAGATTTATGTCGACAAGGAGGCACTGCCAAGATTTTTTAAACAACGACCTGTGTCTTATGCCATGAAACCAAAGGTAGAGGCTGAGCTTGATCGTCTTTTGAGGGAGAACATTCTGGAACCCGTGAAATGTTCAGAATGGGCAGCTCCAATTGTACCTGTTTTAAAACCAGACAATTCGGTAAGAATCTGTGGAGATTATAAATTGACTGTAAATAGGGTGTCTAAACTAGAACAGTATCCTATTCCTAAAACTGAGGATCTTTTTGCAAACCTGGCTGGAGGGAAGAAATTCACGAAGCTGGATATGAGTCATGCTTGCAGATTACACTAGATGAGGAATCCAAGAAGTATGTAACCGTAAATACGCACAAGGGTTTGTTTACCTATAACCGCTTGCCATTTGGTGTCTCATCTAGTCCAGCTATCTTCCAGAGAACAATCGAGGGTGTACTGCAAAGGATTCCACATGTTTCAATCTATCTGGATGATATTCTGGTGACGGGAAGAACTGACCAGGAGCATCTGAGCACTCTGAGAGAGGTACTACTAAGATTGGATAAGGCTGGGTTACGGCTCAAGAGGAGTACGTTTACTTTCATGGGGAATGAGGCCGTGTTCCTGGGACACAGAGTGGACACCACAGGGCTCCATCCAATCAAGGAGAAGGTAAAAGCACTGCAGGAGACACCAGATCCTACAAATGTGACTGAGTTAAAAGCTTACCTGGGACTGCTAAACTATTATAACAGGTTTTTGCCAAACTTGTCAACAGTGTTAGCACCTCTTCACAAACTACTGCGCAAAGGAGACACAGTGGCAGTGGGAGGAGGAACAGAGGGTTTCATTTGAACAATCCAAGAAACTGATGCTGTCCTCGGATGTGCTGGTTCACTACAATGCAGAGAAAGACATCATTCTTTCTTGTGACGCTTCACCTTACGGGGTGGGGGCAGTTCTTTCACACTGTATGGAAGATGGAACTGAAAGACCGATAGGGTTTATGTCTCGAACTCTGACCCCAGCGGAAAAAACTATTCCCAGTTGGATAAAGAGGGATTAGCAGTAATGTTTGGGTTGCAAAGGTTTCACAAATACATATATGGCAGGAAATTCACCATATGCACCGATCATAAACCTCTTCTATCTCTTTTTAATGAGATGAAAGCAGTACCACAGATGGTGTCACCCCAAATCCAGAGATGGGCAGTGACGTTGAGGGCATATGAGTATGTCATCATTTACAAAGCAGGCAAGTACCATGGGAACGCAGATGCCTTGAGCCGTCTTCCACTACCAGGTACACCTATCCGTGCAGCTCCAGAGGACAGAGTTTTGATGTTGGAGGACACAGACATGGCAATTGTGACCGCAGAACAAGTAAGGACTTGGACTGGTAAGGATCCAGTACTGTCTAGAGTCCGAGAATATGTAATGAGGAGTTGGCCACAACATCCGGAAGGGACTGATTTCACACCTTACAATGTCAGGAAAACAGAGCTGAGTGTGCAGGATGGTTGCGTGTTGTGGGGAGCTCGAGTGATTATTCCACAGCCAGCACGACCGTCTATCCTAGTGCAACTACATCAGTGTCATCCTGGAGTTTCACGCATGAAAGCCTTGGCAAGGAGTTACTTGTGATGGCCAAAGCTAGATGAGGAGATAGAAAATCTTGTCAAGACATGCAGCACTTGTCAAGAACACAGGAAGCCACCGGCAGCAGCTCCACTCCACCCCTGGGAGTGGCCGGATAAACCATGGAGGAGATTACATGTAGATTATGCAGGTCCATTCATGGGAAAGATGTTCCTCATAATCATTGATACACATTCCAAATGGATGGATGTGTATCCTGTAAATTCTGCTTCATCTACAGTTACTATAGACTGCCTGCGTAGGAGTTTTAGTAATCAAGGGATACTGGAGATCGTAGTAAGTGACAATGCCACGTGTTTTGTGAGTACAGAAACAAAAGAGTTCATGAGAAACAATGGCATAGTGCATGTGACTTCAGCTCCATATCATCCATCTTCAAATGGACTTGCGGAGAGAGCCATACAAACATTTAAGGAGATGATGAAAAAAGTGCAGAAGGGAGTTTGACAGCAAAGGTGTCAAGAGTTCTGTTCAGCTACAGAATAACACCTCAATCTACCACAGGACTCTCTCCTGCTGAGTTATTGTTAGGACGTCGACGACGCTCCACTCTTGACCTGGTTCACCCAGATCTAAAAAGGAAGGTGGAAAACCGACAGTTCAAACAAAAGGAGAACCATGACAGAAGGACAAAGAGCTCCAGGTTTGGAGTAGGAGATACGGTCCTTACCAGAAATTTCAGTTATGGTCCAAAATGGATTCCTGGCGTCATAGATTCAATGACTGGTCCAGTTTCATATAGAGTTTTGATGTTGGGAACTGATCAGGTAGTACGCAGACATGTGGATCAGATACTGACCAGACAATGGGAGATTGAACTGGAGGTTCTAGAGGAAAGGTTGGCGGACAAGTTGGTCCCCAGTTATCCAAATGCCTTGGTGGTACCAACACCACGAACAGAGACAGTTATACCTGGACCCCTTAATCAAGAGGAAACCATCGTAGCAGAGTCAGATACTCTGAGTACTGCTCAGGAGCAGCAGGTGGCTTTTCCACAACCAAGCAGGGACTTGACTGTAAGACGTTCAACAAGGTCTCACAAGCCGCCAGAGCGATTGATCACGACCTGCTAAATTCGTTCAGGATGGACTATCGTTAAAGGAGTTTCCTTATGGACTTTTTAAGAATGTTGTTAAGAATTGTTGTAACTTAAGAGGGGGGGAGGATATGGTAATCTCGGATGTAATGCTTAAGTTGTCCACCAGAGGGAGACAAATGCTAAGGGGATTATATTTACTAGTCTTAAGGTAAAATTGCATTATGGGTAGAATGACATCATAGCATCATCCATGCTTGCATCGTGCAGTAGAAATACAAGTGCATGCCTGTAGCTTGTAAGAGCTCTGTTCGCTCTTTATTCTGGGTGAATTAAAAGCAAAGTTTTGAGTTCCTGAAGTCTCACTTATATCCCTTATTTGGACCTTAACTACTCAGATACAACATTCTCTCTCTCCCTCCCTTCCTCACACACTCACACAATCTCTCTCTCCCTCACAAACTCACACAATCTCTCTCCCTCCCTTACACACTCACACAATCTCTCTCTCCCTCCCTCACACACTCACACAATCTCTCTCTCCCTTCCTCACACATTCTTTCCCTCACATACTCGACTAAACTTTCTGTTATTTTCCTGCCACATTGTCCCTTTAAAATAATGGGGTTAATGTGGCATTAAAATAAAATTGATTGGAAAACCTAGTCCACTATCTTCTTCCCTTCCCCTTGTGTGTTTTCCCATCTCCCGCACACTTTCTTTCTCCCTGCCTCCTCACACACTGCCTCGCCTTCATGCTCTCCTCCTGACATTAAGGGGGTGATTTTGCCAGCCCTGGGGAGGCGGGTATGGAGGCGGGACTGCCGGGAAAATGGCAGATTTTGGGGGTGGGTGACCAACCCGCCCCCAACCCGCCTCCATGCCATCTTCCCAGGAGGCGGGTAGCCATCCCGCGCCGGGTCCCGTCTCCTTGGAGGTGGGAAGGAATTAAAGCCTATTAACTGCCTGTTAACAGGCAGAAAATAGGATTATCCCCTTTTTGCCCTCACAAGTGCGGGCTTCCCGAAAGCTCCAAAACACGCCAGGGAGCCGAGTACTGGGTCTGCGGGGGTCGGGGGTGCAAAAGTGTGGTGTGAAGGTAAGTGATGGGTGCAAGAGTGCAGAGGTGAGTATCTGAGGTAAGTGCAAAGTGTTTTTAAAAGTGAACTTACCTTTGTTTCTTCCTGCAGGCTTCAGTCGGTTTGTATGCGGAGTCTCGCACCTCCGTTTTGCAGATGAGAGATAGCCGCTGCAACAACCATCTCATTTCTGTAAAAGAAAGAAGGTTGATGAGGTCTTGTATGCAAGGCCTCATCAAACTGCAGCGAATGTCACTGTTTGATAGCTTCACTGAGCTGTCAAATGATGACAATTCATCTGTCAAAAATTTTTGACAGATGAAACATCATACGTTGACATGCTCTGCAACCAGTTTTCCCTTAATTGGCCTGCTATGCCCGCTGGGCAGGCTTAACAAGGTCAATCAGGGGAAAATAGTGTGGGTTGGCTACAAATCGATGGAGGCGGGACATCAATCCGACAAGCAATCCCGCCTCCAACACGCCCCCATTGGCAAAACCGCCCCCACTGTTTCCCACTCTTTTCCTCATATTCTTTCTCCTTTACAATGGCCCAGAATTTGTTGGAAGGGGGCATCTTGTGGCTTACTCCATGAGTTGTTTCTTTTCCTCACCCTTCAGCGCCAATTATTTTTGTGTCACTGATTGCTGGGAGTGCGAGCTGATAACAGCGGAGTGAGGTCAACTAGCCATCTGGGACCTCGGTGAACGACGATAGCAGTCTATCTCCTTAACCAATTAAATTGAAGGATAGAGAAAGAAACAGAGCGAACAACAGAGAAGGAGATAGGGTGAATTAGAGTCAAATTAGATACAGAAAGAGAAATAAAGAGAGGGAACGAAAGATTGGATTAAGAGAGAGAGGAAAGACAGAAAGGAAAAGTAAGAAAAAATAATTTAAATTTAAAGTTTTAAAAACCTCTGGGAACAATATGTGAGACTCCACAGTTTCAAATGTTCCCTTTCTGGGCCCCCGAGGTTGACTGGCATGTCAGGACCATAAATCACTGCATCCTTGCGACATGAATTACCAGCCCTAAATGGCTGCGGTGAGATTAATTTGTGTTAACGCCGCAAATCCAGCAATTTCTTGACACTCTTGGGGAGGTTGACGGCGTGCTCCAGTTTTTATGAGGCTAGCGGCGGAGCGGTGCAATTTGTCAACAATTTGTGGCGGTTCACGACATATCTCTTCCTCATCACAAATTGCTGGGGGGTTTTTTCATGCTTTGTTGTCAAATCTTACCACAAAAACGTTCCAATGATCATACTTTTACGATAGCAAAATACTGCGGATGTTGGAAATCCGAAATAACAACAGGCGCTCCGCTTCTTCCTTGAACAGAGGCCCGACCAGTCCCCATCCACCACCACCCTCCTCCGCCTGGCTGAACTTGTTCTCACATTGAACAACTTCTCCTTTAACTCCACTCATTTCCTCCAAATCAAAGGTGTTGCCATGGGTACCCGCATGGGTCCTAGCTATGCCTGCCTTTTCGTGGGCTATGTGGAACAATCTTTGTTCCAGTCCTATTCGGGTCCCCTCCCTCACCTCTTTTTCCGATACATTGATGACTGTATCGGTGCCGTTTCCTGCTCTCGTCCCAAACTTGACAATTTCATTCACTTTGCCTCCAATTTCCACCCTTCCCTCACCTTCACATGGTCCATCTCTGACTCTTCCCTTCCCTTCCTCGACTTCTCCGTCTCCATCTCTGGGGATAGGTTATCAACCAATATTCACTACAAGCCCACTGACTCCCACAGCTACCTGGACTACACTTCCTCCCACCCCGCTTCCTGTAAGGACTCTATTCCATTCTCCCAGTTTCTCCATCTCCGCCATATCTGCTCCAACGATGCCACCTTCCACACCAGTGCTTCAGACATGTCTTCCTTTTTCCGCAACCGAGGATTCCCCTCTACCGTGATTGACACTGCCCTCGACCGTGTCAGTTCTATCTCCCGCACTTCTGCCCTCACCCCTGCCCCTCCCTCCTGAAACCACGATAGGGTTCCCCTTGTCCTCACCTTTCACCCACCAGCCTCCACATTCAACGGATCATCCTCCGGCATTTCTGCTACCTCCAAAGTGATCCCACCACCAAACGTATCTTCCCCTCCCCTCCCCTTTCAGCATTCCGCAGGGACCGCTCCCTCCGAGACACCCTAGTCCACTCCTCTATCACCCCAAACAGCCCTTCCCCTTCGCCTGGCACCTTCCCGTGCAAGCGGAGGAGATGTAACACCTGCCCCTATACCTCCCCCCTTCCCACTATCCAGGGCCCCAAACACCCCTTCCAGGTGAAACAGCGATTTACTTGTACTTCTCGCAATCTAGTATACTGTATTCGCTGCCCACAATGCGGTCTCCTCTACATTGGGGAGACCAAACGCAGATTGGGTGACCGCTTTGCGGAACACCTCCGTTCAGTCCGTAAGGGTGACCCCGAGCTTCCGGTCGCCTGTCATTTTAATTTAATGCTCCATTCCCACTCGGACCTCACCGTCCTTGGCCTCTTGTATTGTTCCACGGAAGCTCAACGTAAACTCGAGGAACAGCACCTCATCTTCCGATTAGGCACTCTGCAGCCTTCCGGACTCAATATCGAGTTCAACAATTTCAGATCATAACCTCGGCCCCTATTTCATTTTTTCTTGTAATTTTTCCACTCCTTTCCCCCCCCCCCTTTCCTTTTGTTTCGCTCTCACACCTGGCAGCTATCCCTTGCCCTGTCAGTACACTTTACACCCAATCTCAGCCTATTACCATCTCGTCTAGCTTCTAACACCTTTTATTGTCTCTTTTTTACTTCTTTTGTTTCTTTTATTCTTTTGTCCGATCGCAGCCCTGCCTCCGATCTATCTTTTCTTTCCAGTTTTGAAGAAGGGTTCGACCCGAAACGTCAACTCAAATTTCTGTCCACAGATGTTGCCTGACCTGCTGAGCTTTTCCAGCATTTTCTGTTGTTATTTTTAATGATCATACTTTACCTTGTACCAATATATTGAGAAAAACAAACCCAATTATTGTTTATAGCCCATCATTCCTCTGAGGCTCTGACCCGCGCACAGATTGCCCACAGGTTGTCCTGCTGATGCCTGCTGGGATTTACCTCCACAATGTTTGCACAGACTCAAAATCCAGGATGAAGCAAGCTGTGGGCACAATCCGCGGCCTTCGGATCACATAACAGTTTTCCTCCACTACATCTTTCAATTGATGCATGGGTCAAGAATTTCATGGTGTCAGCCGTGGCTCATTGGTAGCACTCTTGCCTCTGAGTCAGAAGGCTGTAAGTTCAAGTCCCACTCCAGAGACTTGAGCACAAAATCTAGGCTGACACTCCAGTGCAATACTGAGGGAGTGCTGCACTGTTGGAGGTGCCGTCTTTCTGATGAAACGTTAAACCGAGGCCCCGTCTGCCATCTCAGGTGGATGTAAAAGGTCCAATGGCACTATTTGAAGAAGAGCAGGGGAGTTATCCCCGGTGTCCTGGCCAATATTTATCCCTCAACCAACATCACAAAAAAGCAGATTATCTGGTCATTATCACGTTGCTGTTTGTGGGAGCTTGCTGTGCGCAAATTAACTGCTGCATTTCCTACATTACCACAGTGAATACACTTCAAAAGTACTTCATTGTCTGTAAAGCACTTTGGGATGTCCTGAGGTCATGAAAGGCACTATATAAATGCAAGTCTCTCTAGCTTTCTTTCTTTCATTATCAGCTCTTTGGTTAGTGCCGCCACAATGTTAAGGAAAGGCAGTGTCATTAACCAGGGTTCCTGTCCCAGGCCAATTCATGGCTGTCTACCCACTCGCAACCTGAGCGAAGGTTGCTGTCTCCAACATCTCACCTTCCCTCCCAAAATCCACTCTCCACATCCTACCTACAAAAATTCCAGAACTAAAGGAGAAACAAAGCATTAAACTGCACATTCCAGTTTCCTTTTGACTGCTTGATCAAAAACCACATTTAATTTAAAGAGCAGCTCGCCCTCATTATAATCTCACATTAATACCTTCCTGGTATACAAACGCATCAGTTTGTTATGTAAAGTTCACAATCTAATTTGACAAGGATACACAAGGTTAGAGCAGAACTAATTGAATCCTATTCTGTAAAAAGGTCAACTCTCTGCAGACTCCTGTTTTTAATTGAAGGTTTTATTCTCAGATTAAAGTGATTTTTAATTTCTAAAGTTTCATTTTATTTTGCTTGATGTTTTCGGGCTTTAAGAAACTGTAAGATATGGAGGCGATGGATTAACTAGTCAATCTAATTCAGGCAGTGTGGTATTATCAACAACAGTTTGCATTTATATAGCGCTTTTAGCATAGTTAAACATCCCAAGCTCACAGGAGCGTTATCAGACAAAATTTGTTACCGAGCCACATAAGAAGATATTAGGACAGGAAAGAGGTAGGTTTTAAAGAGCTTCTTAAAGGAGGAGCGAGAGGCAGAGAGTTTTAGGGAGGGAATTCCAGAGCTTCGGGCCCAGGCAACAGAAGGCACCAAGTCAGATAGAGTCTATGAAGTTTTGCAAGAGACTTTCATTTCAGGCTCCTTGTATTAAATCATAGCATTTCAAACATTTATTCTTCTGTGCTTAGTTACTGGTTTATCAAATTAATCGAAAAATACTGTACATGCAAGGGATGTTTTGGAGTCTAAAACACTAAACTGATAATTTTGTAAAATAGTTTATGAGCGCTGTGCTAAACTACAATAAGTAATATTCCTGCATCGGCATTCTTTCCTTTTTTGCACCATCTACAGAAGCTATATGGCCGAGCTCGCTTCGAAAATTTCAGACATATTCTCCAATTTGAACAAAAAGAGATTGAGCAATACCTTCAAAAAAGTGACTGGGACCAAAGCAGATTTAAATAACTCTGTTCTTTTTTTTTAATTGCCAATCAAACACATGTTTGAACAAATCCTATAGCATGTTTGTATTTGAATTGAATGGTTTGGCCCCTTCCTCAGACAAGCTGTCTAATTCTGTAACAATGGTATCAATTTAAACTGGGACATGACTGACATGAGTAAATCTGTTTTTTTTTAATGCCATGACAGAATTAAAGAAGCCAGCACCATGCTAAATCTCAGACAAAACACAATGGACGGGGAAAATAAAGTTAATTATACAATACAAATGTTTAATTTTGTCTCACAATCCCTAAAGTTATTCTGTCTACCAACTCCATTATCCTTTCATGTAGGATTGCAGTACCCTTCAAAGAAAAAACAGAATTTATAATAATGTTGCAAAAAAATAGATTCTGCCAATGAAAAAGGCTGGATTTGCACATTCCAGCTATTTGTTCAGTTTCAGAATGCTTTAATTAGACCTCATTGATAGCTCCTTTAAATGTGTATTCCCGACAATGGTTCTGTATGATATTAAGTCAAACCTACTGTTCTAGATCAACAAGACGCGAAATGTAAGAAGTTTTATGAGACGCAGTCATTGTATCCTCCTCAAATCTTTCCCATTTAATTAATGTATCGCCATACAATGTAACAAATGTTTGACAACTTTAAATTGAATTCTTAATACACTTTCTCATGGACTGTTCTGAAAATGTATCCATCATGCCTCATTATTCAAGTCACCTAGAAATAAAATCAGAACAGTAAACAGTGCACTCAGATTCACTCAGCAGGATTATATGGTTCTAATCAGAAAAATTCATAAAACAAAATCCGTCCAGCATCATGAATATTTAATTAGGCTGGGCCGATTCATGGACCTGGTTTAGTATTCCGACCCAAATTGGTAGATGACTGTGCATTTAGTATATACTGGCCCAAATCATTCCAGCATAAATTTACAGCAATCATTTTTTTTAGATGAATGCACTCTATGAAACCACTTATCCAATATTCAGCTTGTGTGACAAAAGCAAAATACTGCGGATGCTGGAAATCTGAAATAAATCAGAAAATGCTGGAAATACTCAGCAGGTCAGGCAGCATCTGTGGAGAGAGAAACAGAGTTAACTTTTCAGGTCGATGACCCTTCGTCAGAACTGGAAGAAGTTAGAGATTTGACAGAACTTCCCTTCTGTTCTGTTCTTCCCCACCGCCCCCGCACCCCCCCCCCCCCCTCCACTCCATTTTCCCTGGCTCTGTATTTGTTTATAAATTGTCAAATCTCTAACTTCTTCCTGTTCTGATGAAAGGTCATCGACCTGAAACATTAACTCTGTTTCTCTCTCCACAGATGCTGCCTGACCTGCTGAGTATTTCCAGCATTTTCTCTTTTTATTTCAGCTTGTGTGGTACGTTTATAGATGGAGCAGCTTTAAACTGGAAAGGTTACGTACTTCTAACTTACACTTCTAATGCTAAAAAATTAAGCAGCTTTTCAGAGTCGAAGGTCTAATTACTCCCCTCAGAGGTGGATAGACACAAAGGCAGGAGAAGAAGTTAGACCGTTGCCTCCCGTACATCACATATGGTAGAGGCAGTGTGGAGAAAGTCTTAGTGCAGGCTGCGCATGAGGTGAAAGACATGCCCAGGCGGTTGGTATCCATTCTCCAATTCTTCGTTTGTTGAAGAGAAGTCCCGCCTGCTTCCCTCACTCAGACTGTGTCTGGGTTCATGACCCGACCACAGCTTTGCAGTTAAGAATCAAAAACTAATTCAACTTCTCAAGATGGCGATAAACCCTCAGACAGAGCTGTTGCTTGTTTTCTTATCGGATTGTTCAACCTTTTTGCACCACTTTCCTACTTCTTTGACATTTCAGGATGTTTCTACAAAGTGTTGTCATTCATTTTTGACCTTGATTTGAACTAGTACTCCTCTGAATTATTGCTGAAGGGACACAATGAAATTGTGTCAATTGTGGAACTACAATGGCATTAGAATGGTCATTTTCAGTTGTATAATCCAGGTACACTGGAAATATCACTTTATAAATAAATGATTTTGTTCATATTGGTACAAAAGCTACAGGGAGTGATGTCGCTATATTCTGATCTCATTGCCTGTGCACTAGTCTCCAGTGGGCAGGAGAGCTTCTTCCTTCTAAAGTCCTCATTCAGATCAGGCAATTTTTATCTTACTAATGCTGACCCACACAGTTCATCACACTAACCAGTAAAATGGTGCCCTCCAACCAACTAATAGCTCTCACTTTCTCATGTGACTTGCATTCTGAATCCAAACACCAACCTTCTCTTGGAAAATGGAGTCATGACGCAAGCACACAACTCAATGTCCAACTCCCTGGCCCGCTACATAGCATTGTGTCATGATGTGATATTGCCATGCTTATCCCATCGAACCACGGTCTAATGGGCTGACATGGGGGCAAGGAGAAGGCAGCAAGATACACTCCGAGTGCAGCACACTGAGGTCACACTCCCAGGCCTGCTAAGTACAAAATTAGGTTGCCAACCTTCCTGGATTGTGCTGGAGTCTCCAAGAAGTAACGATTAAACTCCCAGACACTGCTGCAAGAAAAAAATTAAGGTATTTAAAAAAATTGTGCTTTTTTTGTTTACTTTGCACAATGTTGTAAAAATATTGGAGACAGGAAAAAAGGCTGTTTGACTGACAGTCAAGAATCATCCAATCAGGTGAGGAAGAGTCTGCTCGCTGTCCAATTGGCATGAGAAGGCGGGGCAGCACGAGGATGGATGTGTTGGGCAACCAATGGCAGGAGCGTGGGAGGGCGAGGTGGTTGGAGGCCGGAAGTCATGAGATGGACACCTCATGGAATATACTCCACCAGCGTTGCCAACCCTAACTAGAGCAGACACTGTCATGTGATGTTACCACTTTGCAAGACCCCATAACTGGCACGACCATTCCACAGTGCACAGTTATGATACAGCTGCAGCAATCCAAACATAAAACTGCTGGTCATGCTAAGGTTGGGCGGCCAGCAAAATCCAATTAAAAGACAACTTGACTTCTCGGCCGCTAGCTGTAGTAAATCCTAGTACAGTGTAAGGGTAGAGTATGATGGGTAGCTTCTCTTCTTAGGCAGTCCCTCAGAACCGAGGATGACTTGCTTCCACATTAAAAATGAGTTCACAGGTGACTGATGAGCCCAATGCAGGACCTACAGTCTCCGTCACAGGTGGGGCAGACAGTGGTTGAAGGGACGGGTGGGTGGTGTGCTTGGGTTGACGTGCGCTCCTTGCACTGCCTGCGCTTGGCTTCCGCTTGCTCCCGGCGAAGAGACTCGAGGTGTTCGGCGCCTTCCCAGATGCTTCTCCTCCACTTTGTGCGGTCTTGGGCCAGGGATTCCCAGGTGCCGGTGGGGATGTTACACTTTTTCAAGGAGGCTTTGAGGGTGTCCTTGAAGCGTTTCCTCTGCCCACCTGGAGCTCTCTTGCCGTGCCGGAGCTCCAAGTAGAGCGCTTGTTTTGGGAGTCTCGTATCGGGCATGCAGACAAGTGACCCATCCATCGGAGCTGATTGAGCGTGGTCAAAGCTTCAATGCTGGGGATGTTGTCCTGAGGAAGAACACTGACTTTGGTGCGCCTATCCTGCCAATGGATTTGCAGGATCTTGCAGAGGCAGCGTTGGTGGTACCTCTCCAGTGCTTTGAGGTGCCTGCTGTCCATGTCTCTGAAGCATACAGCAGGGTGGGTATCACTGCTGCTCTGTAGACCATGAGCTTAGTGCCGGGTTTGAGGTCCTGGTCTTCAAACACTCTCTTCCTCAGGTGACTGAAGGCTGCACTGGCACACTGAAGGCAGTGTTGGACTTCGTCGTTGACGTCTGCCCTTGTTGACAGTAGGCTCCCGAGGTATGGAAAGTGGTCCGCGTTGTCCAAGGCCTTGTCGTGGATTTTGATAATCGGGGGGCAGCACTGTGTGGTGGGGGCAGGTTGGTCGAGGACCTTTGTCTTACGGATGTTTAGTGTAAGGCCCATGCTCTTGTACGCTTCAGTGAAGGTGTTGACGAAGGTTTGGAGTTCGACCTCCGAGTGAGCGCAGACGCAAGCATCATCTGCATACTGTAATTCGACGACAGAGGATGGGACGACCTTGGATCTGGACTGGAGGCGACGGAGGTTGAACAGTTTCCCGTTTATTCTGTAAATTAGCTCCACTCCGGTGGGGAGCTTACTGAGGGTGAGATGGAGCATTGCAGCAAGGAAGATCGAGAAGAGCATTGGTGCGATGACACAGCCTTGCTTGACCCCGGTTCGTACGTGAATTGGGTCTGTGGTGGAACCATTGGTCAGGATCATGGCTTGTATGTCATCGTGAAGCAGGCGGAGGATAGTGACAAACTTTTGAGGGCAGCCGAATTTGAGGAGGACACTCCATAATCCCTCATGGTTGACAGTGTCAAAGGCCTTTGTGAAATCAAAGAAGGCCATGTACAGCGGTTGGTGCTGTTCCCTGCATTTCTCTTGTAATTGACGTGCGGTGAAGATCATGTCCATTGTGCCCCTTAGTGGGCGGAATCCGCATTGCGACTCTGGGAGGAGCTCTTCGGCCACTGGAAGAAGGCGATTGAGGAGGATTCTTGCGATGACTTTCCCTGTGGCAGACAGCAGGGAAACTCCTCTGTAATTACCGCAATCAGACTTGGTAGCACTAGTGTGGTGTCTGGGTCCAGTGTGGTGGGTAGTATCACCCCTGTCCGAGCCCTGGACTCATATCTTTCCCTAGTTTCTCCCCTATCTCCCCTCATGACCTCTCCGAGCTCATCTTGCCCATGAGACCCACTTCTTGCTTTCTCAATCCTATTCCCACTAAACTGCTGACCACCCAGCTTCACTTCCTGGCCTCATGTTAGCTGATATTGTTAATGGTTATATCTCCTCAGGTACAGTTCCCCTTCCTTTCGAATCTGCCATCATCACCCGTCTCCTCAAATAAACCACCCTTGACCTCTCTGTCCTTGCAAACTATTGTCCCATTTCCAAACTCCATTTCCTCTCCATGTATCTGTGGTAAACTATCCTTCCTCGTCCTTCTCAACCTGTCGGCAGCTTTTGACACAGTTGACCACACCATCCTCCTCCAAAGCCTCCCCTTCCTGCCGCCTTGTCATGCCACCTTTCATTTCTCCCCTCTTGGGTACTTTTTCCTCCCCAGTCACTACTCAACCCATCACTACTCCTCTCCCTTCCTACTCTCCTGATACTGTCCCAGGATTGAATCCCTCTTGGATAAGCCCACACCTTCCCTCTCTGCCTGTCTCGGTATTTTCCGAGGGGCCCCTCGAGGCACTCGCCCTGTCTCCTTACAAGCAGCACCTGCAACAGCCACATGCCCGCTAGGAGCTTGTCTCACCAGCCTACTTCCCAGCTCACTCACCCCACCCACCACAGTCCCTTTAGACTCTGCCAGAGGTCCAACAATCATTGCCCTGCCCCGCATTTCCCTCCAGGATATCCATTCAGCCGCAAACAAGGCCAATGCCACCTTATTGTGAATGATTGCATTGACATCCTGGCTTTGGATAAAACTTGACTCATGGGTGGCGATACCTTACCCATGACTGAAGCTTTTCCTCTGCCTATACTTTTCACCATCTGTCCTAATTACCAAATCTCACCTTGGTCTCTCCTCCATCAAGCACCTCATCTTGTTCCACCCCCCTCCTGCCTCTCTCTTATAATCCTCAATCTCTACTGCCCACCAAAGCCCCATCGCATGTTACTGGCTGTGATACCTGCCTTCCTTCCTTAACTCCTTCAGCCTCTGCACTGAGCGACTCCTCATCCTCAGTGATTTCAACCTTCATTTCAGCTCCTCTTTGCCCTCTCTCCTCTGCAATTAACTGACCTCTTGTTCTCCCTAAACCTCTCCCTCCATATAAACACTCCTATCCATATTCACAGCCACCCCCTCAATCTTTACATTTCTCTGTGGCCTCTCTAATTCCATGGCATCAATCACTGCCAAGGCCATCTCTGACCACATCCTTGCATTCCTCATCACTCACATCTCCCTATCCCCTTCGAATCCTACTTCCTTCTGCATCCGCCCCTAGAACACGTGTAATGATCAGTAACATGTCATTCTAGAATGGTACACTAGGTGGAGCTGTATGTTTAGTAGTGGGCTAATAGCAAGGCAGTAGTCAAGATGGATGCCTGTACACTAGTCCACATGGCTGAATAAATGACTAGCTCAAGCTAGCTGTTCATGATGAAAACATCTATTTATTTATGAACATAACATGGTACCAGAATTGGTAATATCTGCTGAATATTGCGAAACGCGACATGGAGAATTTGAAGCCACTGGAGGGTTTGAAATTCATGGGGAATGTCGACTGCAATTGGCGGATTTCAAACAACAATTCGAACTCTACATTGCGCCATCAGGTTCAGTACGATGCCAGATGCAAGGAAAATAGCATTACTGCTCACGGTTGCAGGCCCGCAGGCAATAGAGGTATTTAATACATTTGTATTTGATCAAGAGGATGACAGAGAAAAAATGGACAATGTGCTAAAGAAGTTTGATACACATTGTTCTCCCAAAAAGAACGAGACCTATGAGAGGTACGTGTTCCGTTCACAGACACAGCAGCAAAATGAGACTTTTGATAGCTTTGTGACCGATCTAAAACTGAAAGCACAGACATGTAATTTCTCTGAGCTGAAAGCAACCATGATTCGTGGCCAGATTGTGTTTGGTATTCATGATAAGAAAGTCAGGGAACGTTTGTTGAGAGAAACTGAACTAACATTGGAGGATGCTGTGAAAATATGCCATGCCAGTGAGCTAGCTCAAAAGCACGCAAAGACTTTCAGTGAAATTAATAATAATGCGACTGTAATGAGTGACTGTGCTGCTGTTGGTGCTGTGTTCTGCAAGGGGAAGAAACAGGGGCAGAACAGAAATGCAAAGCAATCGGAGGATGGAATTTTTAATTGTAAATGCTGTGGTTACCAGCACCAGTCAAGACAATGCCCAGCGTTTGGAAAAATGTGCACAAAATGTAATGGAAAGAATCACTTTGCCAAACAATGCTTTTCAAAAGTAAAAACAAAGAAAGGGCAACAAGTCAATGTGATTGAGGACACTGATTTAAGTGAGACATTTTTTGTAGCAATGGTGTCATGTGACAATATCGAAAAGGATACAGAAAATGTGCAGCCCTTAGATATGGACAATGCTGAACATAAAGTTAATGCAGTAAAAGAGGACAAATGGATGATGCCACTGCAGGTAAATGGAGCATTAGTTACATTGAAACTAGACACTGGGGCAAAAGCAAACTTAATCAGTATGAGTGACATTAAAAATATGAAAGAAAAGCCCAAAATACAGAAAAAGTCAGTACTACTGAAGGACTATAATGGACAGAAAATAGATAGCTTAGGTGTATGCACACTTAAAGTGACAGTCAAAGACAAAGTGCATCATCTCATGTTTTCTGTTGTGGCTGAAGGACTTGATTCACTACTAGGTGACAAAGCTTGTGAGGACTTAGAACTGGTCAAGAGGGTCTACCATATAAACTGTGCCATAAGCAGACCAGATGACTCGGTGGATTCTGTAGTGAGTAATTTCCAGGATGTGTTCAAATGATTTGGAGTTCTACCATTCACTTACAAGACCCAGCTAAAGGAGGATGCTCAGCCAGTGGTACATGCTCCACAGAGAGTTCCAGCACCCCTGCGTGACCGGCTCAAGAAAGAACTGGACAGAATGACCACACTAGGAGTCATCAGGAAAGTCGAAGAGCCAACAGACTGGGTTAACTCCATGGTATGTGTAAAGAAAAAGAACAATGATCTAAGAGTATGCATGGCTCCAAAGGACTTAAAGGCAAACATAAAACATGAACACTACCAGATTCCCAGGCGAGAAGAAATCACCAGTGAAATGTCAGGTGCCAGATACTTCACAAAGCTCGATGCCTCACAAAGATTTTGGCAACTAAAACTGGATGAAGAGAGCACCAAATACTGTACCTTCAACACACCATTTGGCAGGTATTGTTTCCTCAGAATGCCTTTCGGGATAATATCTGCATCTGAAATCTTTCGTAATTGAAGGTCTGGAAGGAGTTCGGGTCTATGTTGATGACATCATCATCTGGGGCTCCACACTGAAAGAACACAATGAGAGACTGACTAGAGTGCTACAGAGCATACGCCAGAATGGACTGAAGCTCAACAAAGCCAAGTGTCAGTTTGGCGTCCAGGAAGTCACTTTCCTAGGAGATAATCTATCTGGTAAAGGAATAGAGCCAGATATGGAAAAAGTAAACGCCATACTCAAAATGCCCCGACCCACTGACAAAAAAGGAGTGCTACGCATCATGGGGATGATAAATTTCATTGGACAGTTCATTCCTAACTTGTCAGCCAAGACAGCCTGTCTGTGAGACCTGCTACATAAAACAAATGAGTTTGCATGGACAGAGATACATGAACAAGAGTGGATGAACCTCAAAACAGTGCTGACAACCACACCTGTACTCACCTTCTTTGACCCAACAAAGAGGATCAAAGTGTCAATGGATGCATCAAAAGATGGCCTAGGCGCGGTCTTGCTACAAGCAGAGGGTGAAGATTGGAAGCCTGTTGCCTATGCCTCCAGGTCTATGACCGATTCTGAGTGTCGATACGCCCAGATTGAAAAGGAATGTCTAGGCTTGGTAGTTGTACTAGAAAAGTTCCATGGCTACATATATGGACTTCCCACCTTCACAGTTGAGACAGACCACTGCCCACTGGTTGCCATCATAAAAAAAAATCTGAATGAGATGTCGCCAAGGATTAAACGACTCACGATGAAGCTGCAAAGATATGACTTTGAACTGATCTACACACCAGGTAAACACATAGTGTTAGCAGATGCACTATCCCGAGCATCCACAATGAGTCATATGATCTCTACTGAGGAAGACGTGGATGTTCATGTGAGTATGGCCACTGTTGCGCTGCCCGTGTCAGACACAAAATCAAAGCAAATAGCAGAAGAAACAGTAAAAGATACAGTGTTACAAACAGTAATAGAGAACATTCATCATGGTTGGCCAAAAGGTTCCTGTCCAAAGTACTATCACATCAGGTCAGAGTTAAGTGTCGCAAGTGGACTATTACTAAAACAGAACAGAATAGTCATTCCACAGGCTCTACGTCAAGACATGCTCAAAAGGATTCATGAGGGACACCTCGGAATTGAAAAATGCAAAAGGAGAGCAAGAGACACTGTTTATTGGCCTGGCATAAATAAGGACATTGAGAACATGATAGGCAAATGTGAGACATGTCAGAAACACCAAAACAAACAAGCAAAGGAACCAATGATAGTAGCTGACTTACCAACAGCACCATGGCAAAAGGTTGGTATGGACCTCTTTCATTTGAATGGTAAAGACTATCTAATAGTGATTGACTACTATTCTAACTATCCTGAGATGGCGCTGCTCTCAAGCACATCAGCAAGCAGTGTCATAATGCATGTTAAATCCATCTTCGCCAGACATGGAATTCTCAGGATTGCCGTTAGCGACAATGGTCCGTGCTTCAACTGTAAGGAATGGCAACAGTTTGCAGCACATTATGACTTTCAACACATCACATCCAGTCCTCTGTATGCTCAGTCGAATGGTAAGGCAGAGAAAGATGTTCAAGTTCTCAAACAGCTACTGAAGAAAGCAACAGAAAGCAAGTCTGATCCTTATCTCGCCCTGCTAAGCTACCGAGCCTCCCCTTTAGACTGTGGTTCTTCACCTGCTGAACTCCTAATGGGTCACAAGTTGAACACCACGCTACCCTGCTGTGCAAAAGAAAAGCAGAGTAAGGAACTAAGACAGAGACTTCAACTGTTAAAGCTGAAACAGAAAGCACACTATGACAAGTCATCCAAAACTCTGAAACCATTGACAAGGGATGATGTTGTCAGGATTGAGGATCCAGATGCATGGAACAGGAAAGCTACAGTTCTTGAGGAAGTAGGACCAAGGTCATACACCGTTAGAACTAAGGAAGGACAGATTCTCAGGAGGAACCGCCATTCCCTCCTGAAAACACAAGAAACTATCCAAGAGCAAATCGATGACAATGCCGCAACTGAATCTTGTGACTCACCACCAGAACAATCTAACACAAACACACATACAGGCTCTCATGCAAACACATCAGACTTACCTGTGCTGAGAAGATCCACACATGAAGTAAAAAAGCCTGATAGACTTAATCTTTGAGTACAAAGAAAACTATAATAAAAGAATGAAAAGCTTAGAGTTCATAAAGTAAAGCTTTGAAAATGTGTTGACTGTTGTGAAGAAGTTTATGTCGTTATGATTGATTGATATTGATTGTTATTGATTTTGTTTAACCTCTAAGGAAGGGGGATGTAATGATCAGTAACATGTCATTCTAGAATGGTACACTAGGTGGAGCTGTATGTTTAGTAGTGGGCTACCCACAAGGCAGTAGTCAAGATGGATGCCTGTACACTAGTCCACATGGCTGAATAAATGACTAGCTCAAGCTAGCTGTTCATAATGAAAACGTCTATTTATTTATGAACATAACAACACGGTCACTTACAACTGCACTCTCAAGCAGCCAACTACCCAGCTTTTGGCCCTCTATTCACCACAATGGCCCAGAACTTGGTGTCGGGGGCTTGCCGCGCGTGCAAGCCCCCGATGTGCACTTACCCGGCGCGCCGACATCTGAAACCTGGCCCGCAGTGGATTTCCTGTCAGTGGCCCGGTTCTGATGTCGGCGCGCTGTGCTAACCTGACCCAACGGCGTAGTTAGTGCGATGTGCCGGCTGGGATCAGGTGAGCACTGTTCAACCAATCAGGGGAGGGGAAACTTCATTCATAAGTTTGAGAGTAAGAACTGTAAAACTCATGAGAAGTACTGCACCCCAAAACACTACTTAAACTTTAAATAAAATTTTAAAAAACATCCCAATCATTAAATTAAGTATAAATAAGTTTTAAAAAATAATTTAAACAATAATTTTTTTTTTGAAAAAAATAAATTTTTAATAAAAAGTGTCTAAAACTAAACTTACCTTATTGTAGATTCTTTAAAATAATAAACCTGTGGGAAAAAAAATTCTAAATTGCACTAAAACACCACTTACCTGTAAAAATAAATACTTACGTGTGCTTTTTACAAGCATAAAGACCGGAGGCCTTTACACATGCGCAAATCCCCCAAAACAGGAAATCCAAGACGCACGCGCTGCCCCCTACAGCGCACGCGCTAGCCTCTTCACCTCTTGGGTTAGAGGAGAGGAAATGCCGGTTTGCAGCGCATGCGCTGTGCATGCTGAAAACCGGCATTTCCTCCGGCCAGACGCGTGAGTACCCCTTCCGTACTCACACGTTTGGGGAGGAATTACTGCCCCAATACTTCTGCAGCTGTCAACCTCCTCAACAATTCGCTCACCTCCACCTTTTTTGTCCTCATCCCAAGTAAATCCTTTACTCTATCCAATCCTGGACGTTCCCCCTTGTATGGCCCTCATCTTCACTCTCTCATGTCCAAAGGGTGCATACGTGAGTGTTACTGGCAGACAACTAGTTTAGCCATCCATCACTAGATGTAGCTGGACCACCTCAAGCTCTATCAGGCCTCACTCTCCTCTGCCAAAACTGCCCACTAATCCAGGATCCTCCTAGTTAGCAATGATAGCCCCCAGCTTATTTTCGCCACAACCAAATGTCTCCTTAAACATGAGGAGGATGCAGAGAAACTCCAGTATGTTTTGGACAGGTTGGGTGATTGGGCAGATGCATGGCAGATGCAGTATAATGTGGATAAATGCGAGGTTATCCACTTTGGTGGCAAAAACAGGAAGGCAGATTATTATCTGAATGGCAATAGATTGGGAGAAGGGGAAGTGCAACGAGACCTGGGTGTCCTTGTGCACCAGTTGCTGAAGGTAAGCATGCAGGTGCAGCAGGCGGTTAAGAAGGCAAATGGTATGTTGGCCTTCATAGCAAGAGGATTCGAGTACAGGAGCAAGGATGTCTTGCTGCAGTTGTACAGGGCCTTGGTGAGACCACACCATGAGTATTGTGTGCAGTTTTGGTCGCCTTATCTGAGGAAGGACGTTCTTGCCATGGAGGGAGTGCAATGAAGATTCACCAGACTGATACCTGGGATGGCAGGAATGACATATGAGGAGAGATTGGGTCGATTGGGCTTATATTCGCTAGAGTTTAGAAGAATGAGAGGGGATCTCATTGAAACTTATAAAATTCTAACAGGTCTAGACAGACTAGATGCAGGAAGGATGTTCCCGATGGCGGGGGAGTCCAGAACCAGGGGTCACAGTCTAAAGATAAGGAATAAGCCATTTAGGACTGAGATGAGGTGGAATTTCTTCACCCAGAGAGGGGTGAACCTTTGGAATTCTCTACCACAGAAGGCAATTGAGGCCAATTCATTAAATATAATGGCCCAGAAGTTCAGGTCGGAGGCTTCCCGCGGGTGCAAGCCTCCGACCTGCACTTACCTTGCGCGCCGGCCGTTGTGCTGTGGACCCGCGTGGGATTCCGATCCTGGGCCTGCTCCAACTGCCGGCGCGCAGTGCTTGCGTATCCCAGGGGCACAGTTAGTTCAAAGCGTCCCCTGGGATCACGTGGTCCATGGAGAGCCAATGGTAGCAGGGAATCTGTATTCATAGATTTGACAGGAAGACCCGTCAAATCTATGAATACAATTCAGCGCCAAAACATCACTAAAACTTCCAATACATTTCTTTTAATCACATTTTTAAAATAACTATAAATTACATAAAATAACTATTTTAAACAATAATTTAAATTTTTTTTTAAATTAATTACAGTTTCTAATGAGGCTAAAAATAAACTTACCTTTCATAAAGTATTTAAAAATAATAAACCTGTGGAAAAAATGTTTTAATTTAACTTAATTCATCATTTACCTTGTTAAAAGCAGGCCTTGCGACTGCTTTTTAAAAGCGTAGCTCCTGGAGACTGACCCTCCTGGAGAAACCTGCAGAAAAAACGGAAGTTCCAAGCGTACGCACTGCCTCTCCGGCGCACGTGTTCAAACAGTGAACCCCTTCCTTTAAGGGAACGGAAGTTCCGGTTTGCCGCGCATGCGCAGTGCATGCACGTAACTGGCAGTTTTGTTGGGCCTATGCGTGATTACCCAGCGCGTACTCGCCCGTGGGGACCCGAAGTTCTGGCCCAATATTCAAGAAGGAGTTAGATATATTTCTTAAGGCTAAAGGGATCAAGGGATATGGGGAGAAAGCAGGGACAGGGTACTGAAATTGGATGATCGGCCATGATCTCATTAAATGGCGGAGCAGGCTCGAGGGGTGGAATGGTCTACCTCTGCTCCTATTTTCTATGTTTCTATGTTAAGCCACTCTCCCCTGTCTCCTCCACTGTCACCTCCAACAACAACTGTAAGGAACTCATGGGCTTCTTTGTCACTAAGATTGAGGCCATCATTCAGCTGCCGCTGCTGCTCCCATTCTCCCATTGTCCACCAACACAAACCCCCCAGGCTCCCCAATTCTGCATCTTTCACTAATCTCTCTTCTATCTCCTCTCATTTCCTCTCTGAGGTCATCTTAGCCACCAGACTCACCACCCAAATTCCTTTCCTGGCCCCCATCTTATCTGACACAGTAAATGGTTTCCTCCCTCGGGTACTATACATCTCACATTAAAAACAATCGGCATCACCCCGCTACTCAAAACACACCCTAGTCCCCTCTGTCCTTACAAAGTGCGCCGCATGTCCAACGTACCATTCCTCTCCAAAGCTCTTCAGCATGTAATTTTCTCTGAAATCTGTGCGGAGTCTGGGTACAGTGTGATGGGGAGTATTAGTGCCGTGTTTGGGTACAGTGTGATGGGGAGTATTAGTGTGGTTTCTGGGTACAGTATGATGGGGAGTATTAGTGTGGTGTCTGGGTACATTGTGATGGGGAGTATTAGTGTGCTTTCTGGGTACAGTGTGATGGGGTGTATTAGTGCGGTGTCTGGGAACAGTGTGATGTTGAGTATTAGTGTGGTGTCTGGTGTGAGCTATGGGTGCGGTTTGTGGTGGATGGACAGTATGTGGCCACCAGATGGAGACAAAGTCCCCCTCTCACTTCAATTCAGGTGAAGGCCACACCCACCTCCAACACAGCTGAGGCAAATCTACCCATTAGCTCAGGAGTTCAAAAGGCAAACTAATGCATTCCTTCAGGGCCAGTGCCTGAGGACAGCCCCACTCCCACTGTTGAGGACCAGCTTACAGCTGACACAGAGAGGTTTGCTATGGAGCCTGGGTGGAATATTGTTTAGTTCTGCGAGCCTGATGTGATCCCTGGACCAGCTGAGAAAGATCCAGTGGTAAAGTAACCCTGGCTTATTGTTTTTTGGAGAAAACTGACTTAAGGACTGCCTTCCTAACCACCCGGGGCGGGTGATGGTTGTTCTTCATTTTTCCTTGTGAACGTCATGTGTTTTTTGGATTTTGCCAGACGTGAACCCTTTTTCCCCATTTTCTAAAAGTAAAACACAGCTAACTGCTGTTTTTCATTTACCAATCTTGTGACTGAGCTTGTGTCCTCCATCCCGCCCGCATCAACACACCCCTCGGTCTAGGTGGTGGTTGATTACACTGGGTACAGCGTGATGTTGAGTATTAGTGTGGTGTCTGGGTACAGTGTGATGGGGAGTATTAGTGCAGTGTCTGGGTACAGTGTGATGGGGATTATTAGTGTGGTGTCTGGGTACAGCGTGATGGGGAGTATTAGTGTGCTGTCTGGGTACAGTGTGATGGGGAGTATTAGTGCGGTGCCTGGGTACAGAGTGCTGGGTGTTAGATCCGTGTATCTTGTTGTTGTGTCCTTCAATAACCAGACAAGAGACTGCAGGGAACGATCAACAGGTGCTTACTGAATGAGGGTACAGATCCCTACTCAGGGTTTATATACAGGTGTGGTCTATGCTGGTACTACAGTATACAGGAGCTGTAAAAAGTAGTTCTCCCCTTAAAGGTACATACATTACAATTCCTCCCCTTTTAGATTAACAGTACCATAACACTCATTTAACAATTAAATATCAAACTAATTACAATTAACACTTTTAACATGCAACATTAACTGAAAATAGTCTATTTATGATGCGCTATCAATTCCTCATAAAAGACAGAGAGTTAATTAATAGGCTTTTATTAGCAAAGAACAGAGCATGCCTCTCGTGGTTGCCTGGTATCCAAAAGGGCAGGGGGCTGCAGAGCAGTCACCTTTATACCCGGGCATGTGGGTGGAGCCAGGGGCGGAGTCAGCTGAGGCATGCATAGGCACAACAGTGTGCAACAACAACAACAACAACAGTGGTTTACCACATTCAGCCCTTGTTTAAAATTGAGTCCGGTGGGGTGAAGTGTACTAAAAGTTCGTGTAATTAAGTCTATCGGGTGGCCTTGTATGCCGTCCTGATCGTCGTAGCAGCGGCGGTGATGGTGCAGCATCCAACGCCGAACCTGGCGTCTCGTTGAGAGGTTGTGTAGTCAATGGCGGGTCCTGGGGCTGCGGCGTGCCGTCTACAGGGGTCGGGGTGTGGGTAGTGGTGGGTGGCGATGGTGGTGTCTCAGGGGCACCCGAAGGTGCGAGGTCTCATGTGGAGACTGTGTCCTCCTGCCCGTCCGGGTACGCTACGTAAGCATACTGGGGGTAGGCATGGGTAGTGGTGGGTGGCGAAGGAAGTGTTTCGGGAGCACCCGAAGGTGCGAGGTCTCGTATGGAGACTGTGTCCCCCCGCCCGTCCGGGTGCACCACGTAAGCATACTGAGGGTTGGCGTGGAGGAGGCTCACCCTCTCGACCAGGGGGTCCGTCTTATGGGACCTCAGGTGCTTCCGCAGTAGGACGGGTCCTGGAGAAGTCAGCCATGTCGGTAACGAGATCCCCGATGTGGACTTCCTGGGGAAGGAGAACATTCTCTCATGAGGGGTGGCATTGGTGGCTGTACAAAGCAGTGACCGAATGGAATGGAGCGCCGCAGGGAGGACCTCCTGCCAGCGAGAGGTCGGAAGGCCCTTAGATTTCAAGTTTAAAAGGACTGCCTTCCAGACCGTCGCATTCTCTCTTTCCACCTGGCCATTCCCCCGGGGGTTGTAGCTGCTGGTCCTGCTTGTAGCAATACCTCTCACGAGCAGGTACTGACGAAGTTCGTCGCTCATAAAGGATGAGCCCCTGTCGCTATGAATATAGCTAGGGAAACCGAACAAGGCGAAGAGGTCATTCAGACATTTAATGACCGTGGTACTGGTCATGTCTGAGCAAGGGATGGCAAACGGGAAACGGGAGTACTCGTCAATTATATTGAGGAAGTACACATTGCGGTCGGAGGAGGGGAGGGGCCCTTTAAAATCGCCGCTCAGCCGCTCGAAGGGGCGCGTGGCTTTGATCAGGCTCACTCTGTCTGGCCTATAAAAATGCGGTTTGCACTCGGCACAGATTTGGCAGTTCCTGGTCAAGGTCCTGACCTCCTCGATGGAGTAGGGCAGGTTACAGGATTTGATGAAATGGAAGAACCTGGTGACCCCCGGATGGCAGAGGTCATTGTGGAGGGTCTTCAGTCTATCAACCTGCGCGTTGGCGCATGTACCACGTGATAGGGCATCTGGGGGCTCATTGAGTTTCCCGGGCCGGTACAAGATATCGTAATTGTAGGTGGAGAGTTCGATTCTCCACCTCAAGATCTTGTCATTCTTGATTTTGCCCCTCTGCTTATTATTAAACATAAAAGCTACTGAACGCTGGTCAGTGAGCAGGGTAAATCGTTTTCCGGCCAGGTAATGCCTCCAATGTCGCACAGCTTCCACAATGGCCTGAGCCTCCTTTTCGACAGAGGAGTGTCGAATCTCGGGGCCCTGGAGGGTCCTTGAGAAAAAGGCCACGGGTCTCCCCGCCTGGTTAAGGGTTGCAGCTAGGGCAAAGCCGGATGCGTCGCTCTCCACTTGGAAAGGGATGGACTCATCCACTGCGTGCATTGTGGCCTTCGCAATGTCCTCTTTTATGAGGGTGAAGGCTGCACATGCCTCTGCTGTCAGGGGGAAGGAGGCGGACTTGATGAGGGGTCTGGCTTTGTCCGCATAGTTGGGCACCCACTGAGCATAGTACGAGAAAAACCCTAGGCATCTCTTCAGTGCTTTTTGGCAGTGGGGGAGGGGGAGCTCCATAAGGGGGCGCATTCTGTCGGGGTCGGGGCCGATGACTCCGTTCTCCACTACGCAGCCAAGGATGGCAAGGCGCGTGGTACGAAACATACATTTGTCCTTGTATGTTAGATTCAGCCGCTGGGCCGTACGGAGGAATTTCTCTAGGTTAACATTATGGTCCTGCTGGTCGTGGCCGCAGATGGTGACGTTGTCTAGATAGGGGAAAGTGGCCTGGAGCGCGTTCTGGTCAACCATCCGGTCCATCTCCCGTTGGAAGACTGAAATCCCGTTGGTGACGCCGAAGGGAACTCTGAGGAAGTGGTAGAGACGACCGTCAGCTTCAAAAGCTGTGTACTGGCGGTCCTCAGCCCTGATGGGGAGCTGGTGGTATGCCGACTTCAGATCAATCGTCGAGAACACCCGGTATTGTGCTAGCTGATTGACCATGTCAGATATGCGGGGGAGTGGGTATGCATCCAACTGGGTGTAGCGATTGATCGTCTGGCTGTAGTCAATAACTAGACGCTGTTTTCCGCCAGTCTTCACTACCACCACTTGTGCTCGCCATGGGCTGGTGCTACTCTCAATAATCCCTTCCTTCAGGAGTCTCGCTACCTCGGATTTAATGAAGCTCCTATCCCCGGCACTGTAACGCCTGCTTTTGGTAGCGATGGGCTTACAGTCGCGGGTGAGGTTAGCGAACAAGGAGGGGGGGGGGGAGACTTTAAGGGTGGAGAGGCTGCAGATGGTGCGCGGCGGGCGATTTAAAAGCTGCTGGCTGCAGACTGTGAGTGGGGGGAGGGGTCCGTCGTACGCTAATGTGACACTTTTAAGGTGGCACTGAAAATCCAACCCCAGTAGAACGGCAGCGCAGAGATGGGGCAGGACCAGAAGTTTAAAATTTTTCTATTCCCTGCCCCGTACTGAAAGGGTCACTATACAGTAGCCACCAACGTCCGCTGACTGGGCTTTGGAAGCCATAGAGATCCGATGGCGCGTCGGCAGGACCGGGAGAAAGTAACTACGCACCGTGTCGGGGTGGATAAAGCTCTCCGTGCTCCCGCTGTCAAAAAGGCAGGTAGTGGCGCGGCCGTTTACCATAATGTCCATCATGGACCTGGACAGTTGATGAGGGAGAGATTGGTCCAGCGTCACGGAGGCCAGCGTATGGTCAAGCGAGTCGATGTGGTCGTCAGATGAGGCGGTGGTTGAGTCCGGGTCCCCCGTGATTGAAGTTGGATGCGTCCAAAATGGCGGACAAAATGGCGGCGCCCATGATCCCGATCCCCACGCGGCTGGGGGAGCCCAAGATGGTGGACAAGATGGCTGCCCCCACGGTTCGCACGCGGCGCTGCTGGCGTTAGCGGTTTTACCTTTGCAGGCGCTGACATAGTGTCCTTTCTTCCCGCAGCCGGAGCAGGTAGCGTTTTTCGCCGGGCAGTGTGCTCTGGGGTGTTTTGCCTGGCCACAAAAATAACATTTCTGTGCTTTGGACATCGCTGCAGCAGTTGCAGGTGGCGGTCCCATGACCCAAGGTTGCGGCATCCACGGTGTGGAGCGGTTAGGGGAGAAAGCGTCCATATTCCTGTGGGCTGCGTTTCAGGTCTATTTCTCCCTTCTCCAACAGTCTCTGCCGGGAGTAGTTGGACCTTAGACCCGCAACGAAAGCATCTCGGATCAGTCCCTCCGTGTGTGCTGCGGCTGATACTTCTTTGCAATCGCAGCCTCGGCCGAGTATCCGTAGTGCCCGTAGGAAAGCCTCCACCGATTCCCCGGGCTGCTGTCTGCGGGATCTTAAGAGGTGCCGGGCATAGACCGTATTTACCGGGCGTGCGTATTGCCCTTTAAGCAGATCGATAGCCGCCGCGTAGGTCGTCGCATCCTGGATTAGTGTATAAACTTGGTGGCTCACCTTTGAGGCCAGGATTTTCAGCTTGTTTTCGTCTAGGGTCACAGTTGAGGCTTCCAGGTAAGCCTCGAAGCAACGCAGCCATTGTGTGAATTTGGTAGCCGAACCCACTTCTTGGGGGTCTAGGTCCAGGCATGTTGGTCTGAGGGCTCGCAGCAGCGCCTGCTGCTCAGCGTTTGGCGCCGTCGGTTGATGCAGCTCCTGCTGTTCAGCATTTGGATCCGACATTTTGTTTTGCTAATAAAATTGATGCGCTATCAATTCCTCATAAAAGACAGAGAGTTAATTAATAGGCTTTTATTAGCAAAGAACAGAGCATGCCTCTCGTGGTTGCCTGGTATCCAAAAGGGCAGGGGGCTGCAGAGCAGTCACCTTTATACCCGGGCATGTGGGTGGAGCCAGGGGCGGAGTCAGCTGAGGCAGGCATAGGCACAACAGTGTGCAACAACAACAACAATAACAACTGGTTTACCACAATTTATAAATTCAGTCTTTGGGGAGGCTTCCTGATCCTTTCTGGATAGTGCCTTTCCCGAGTGTCTTGCTCTTGGTGCGGAGGCAATTCTGGCCCCCTGTCGTCGGTTGGTTCATCCGCTACCGATGCTACTGTTTCTGGGGTAGATGCTACCTGTACGTCGGGTTCATCACCGGGTACGTATAGGCGAGACATGGGGTTGACTCGTTCCTGTGACTCTAGGATCTGGTCAACATGGCGTCTCACAATGTTCTCCCCAACATCCACTGTGTACATTAGTGGCCCCTGCTGTGTGCATATCGTTCCTGGTTCCCATTTCTCTGTTCGGTAGTCGCGGGCCAAGACTGGTTGCCCTACATTGAAGCTCCTTGTCGGCTTCTCATTGATGTGCTGGAATTGCTTATTCTCAACATCTCTTCGTACATTTGGTCTGAGCAAATCCAGACGAGATCTCAACCTTCGGTTAAAAAACATCATGGCCGGGGCCTGGTTGGTGACTGCATGTGTCGCATTTCTGTAGGCTAACAGGAAATTGTCCACCTTATGCTGCAGTGGAATGTCGTCATCGCACATGGCCCTTACTGCTTTTTTAAAGGTTTGTACGAACCTCTCAGCCAATCCATTTGTGGCTGGATGATACGGGGCAGATGTGTAATGCCTTACCCCATTCCTTTTCATAAATCTTCGAAACTCTTCGGACGCAAACTGTGGTCCGTTATCAGAGCAAATCTGCTCTGGCAAGCCGTTCCTGGCAAAAATGGTCCGTAGGACTGCAATAGTTTTCTCCGTGGCGGTGGAGGACATTTTGATCACCTCAGGCCATTTCGAGTGCGCATCCACGGCTATTAAAAACATTGAGTCCATGAATGGACCAGCAAAATCAATATGCACCCGTTGCCATGGAGATGAGGGCCACTCCCATGGGTGTAGAGGGGCATGTGGTGGTGCATTTTGGACCTTCTGGCATCCTGAGCAGCTCTTTGTCAGGCCCTCTATTTGCTGATCGATCCCCGGCCACCACACATAAGCCCTAGCAAGGCTTTTGATTTTCACCCCTCCCAGATGACCTTCGTGAAGCTCATTGAGCACTCTCTCCCTTAACTTGGGTGGAATTACCACTCGGGATCCATACATCAAGGTCCCCTGGCATACTGACAGCTGTTCTCTTCTGGATGAGAATGCTGGCAACAGTGAGTCGCCATGTGCTGGCCATCCCTTCACCGTCAAATCATATACCCAAGACAGTGTCGGGTCATTTCGGGTCTCCTTCTCTATACCAGCATTAGTTACTGGCAAGCATTCAATTATAGTCGAATGAAATATTTCGACAGGATCCACTGCTGGTGCTTCCTCCGCAATAGGCAGTGGCAGGCATGATAGCCCATCAGCGTTTCCATGCTGTTTCGTGCCCTTATACTCGATTTCATATTGGTGCGTCCCTAGAAAAAGGGACCATATTTGTAGCCGTTGCGCAGTCATCACCGGAACCCCCTTCTTTGGATTAAAGATGGAGACAAGTGGTTGGTGGTCAGTCAGCAAGGTGAACTTCTGCCCGTGCAGATAGTGATTGAACTTTTTCACTCCCCACACTAGGCTGAGGGCCTCCCTGTCAATCTGGGTGTAGTTATGCTCGGCTGAGGTTAGTGACCGAGACGCAAAGGCTGCTGGCCTCTCCGAGCCGTCCGGGAATTTGTGCGACAGCACCGCTCCAATGCCATAGGGTGATGCATCACATGCCAACCGAATTGGTAGTGCTGGGTTGAAATGAGCCAACACCTCTTTTGATGTGATCAATGCTTTGCTCTTCTGGAAAGCTCGTTTACATTCGTCACTCCACTTCCATGGTACCCCCGTTTGCAGTAGGGTGTTCAGTGGGTGTAGTACGGTAGACAAATTCGGCAAGAACTTATGGTAGTAGTTCACCAGCCCGAGGAACGACCTCAGTTGTGACACATTTTCCGGTGCTGGAGCCTTGACTACTGCCTCAATCTTTTCAGGGGACTTATGTAACCCCTCTTTATCAATAACATGGCCACAATACGAGATCTGCTTCTGGAAAAACTCGCATTTGTGGCGATTAGCTCAGAGCCCATATTCCTTCAATCTAGTGAGCACCTGCTCCAGGTTGGCGTGGTGATCACTGTCATTTTCGCCCATGACCAGGATGTCGTCCAAATAACACTGGGTCCTTGGAATCCCTTGCAGGACTTGTTCCATTGCCCTTTGCCAAATAGCCGGAGCTGATGCTACCCCGAACACCAGCCGGTTGTATTGGTAGAGACCTTTGAGTGTTGATCGTGAGGTACTGTTTCGAGGCTTCTTCTACCTCCATTTGCAGGTACGCCTGGGCCAGATCAATCTTAGTGAAGCGCTTCCCTCCCGATAGCGAGGCGAAAATATCTTCAATCCGCGGAAGCGGATATTGTACAGTGTGAAGGATTGGGTTCACTGTCACCTTAAAGTCCCCACAGATGCGAACCTTCTTTGGTTCCCCAGGCGTATTACTCAACGACCTCTTCATTACAGGAACGATGGGTGTAGCCCACTTGCTCCAGTCCACTTTGGACAGTACTCCTGAACGTTCCAAACCTTCCAGCTCTGCTTCGACGGCTGGGCGGATCGCATAAGGTACCGGTCTGGCCTTAAAAAACTTTGGCCTTGCATTTTCCTCTATTTTGATCATCGCTGTTATGCCTTTTAGTGTTCCGAGTCCCTGCTGGAACACTTCTTGTGCGTCAGTTATCATTTTTGACAGTCGTCCAGGTGTGACGTCGTCATCCTTTTTGGCATCTACAGTCAGTGCTTGTATGGAATGCCAATCTAGCTGTATCTTCCGGATCCATTCACGTCCTAGTAGTGGTGGTCCTCCATCTGGCAATACATATAGGTCCATTTTTGGTGTTTCCTTGCCGTTATATATAACGTTCACCCTTATTTTTCCTTTGGGGTAGACTTTTTGCCCCGTGTACATCTTCAAGACAATCTTTACCTCTCAAGGGTATATGTGAGAATAGCCGCTTGTAGTCCCTTCGATTTATGACTGTTAGGGCTGATCCTGTGTCCAATTCCATTTTCACTTGGACTCCTGCTATCTTGAGCGTGACCCAAATAGTTTGGTGATCCTCCGTTTTTGATCACATTATGTAGTTTCAGACAACCCAGCTCCTTGCTTCCGGAGTCTGTATCACGTTTCTGTTCGTCTGAACTACTCTCCGTCACCTTATATACCTTCTTGTACTTCTCCTGTGGAGATTTCTTGCTGCTGGTTTTCTTTCCCGACCTGCAGACTCTTGCTATGTGTCCTACTTTTCCACACTGTCTGCACACTTTGTCCTTGAACCAGCAATCATTATGGTCGTGTGTTGTTCTGCCGCAGCGATAGCACTTCACTGTTCCGTATGACATTTCATTTGTGCCATATTCTTGCGGTCTCCGTTGTATCTCTGCAGCGCCCCTTGCGGCTGCTTCGTGTGATACTGCAATGCTGAAAGCCTTGTCCAGCGTAAGATCCTTTTCTGATAGAAGCCGTTTCTGGGTTCCTTCACTTTGAAGCCCACACACAAACTTGTCCCTTAAAGTATCTGCTAGTCCCGTTCCAAACTGGCAGTGTTTTGATAGCTTGCGCAGATCCGTTAAATACTCAGCATTACTTTCATCTTTATGCTGGTTCCTTTTGTGAAACTTAAATCTTTCTGTTATCAGCAGCGGTGTGGGGTTTAAGTGGTCCTGTAGGATTGACACTATGTTTTCAAAATCCTTTTCTACTGGCTTCTCTGAGGTTACTAGGTTTCGTAGTAAGCCATACGTTTTTGCACCCATTGGATTCAACAATACCAGCGCTTTCTTGTCATCTGGCACTTCATTCGCCTTGCAGTATACTTCTATGCGTTCGACATATGTCGTCCAATCTTCGACTTCATTGTCGAACGCTGTGATACTGCCACTCTTCGGCATTTTTGGGTGTGGTTAGACTGGCTTAAAATGGCGTCTCCTGCGCTTTCCTTTCTCTGACGCTGCTCGGCCCTTGAACACCGGCTGCGCTCTGCGCGTTTTCCTGCACGCCTCTCTCCCGTTGACGCTGCTCGGCCCTTCAACACCGGCTGCGCTCTGCTCTCTCTCGCCTCTCTTCCCCTGTTGACGCCGCTCAGTCCTGAACACCGGCTGCGCCCTGTGTGCTCTACCCTCTCTCTCTCTCTCTCTCTCTCTCTCTCCCCCGTCGACGCTGCTCGGCCTTTTTCTGTGCCGTCGGTCGGCTCTAGCCGCCGCTGTCCGGGAAGGGTCTGCGCAGTACCTGTTGCCAGCCCGTTTCGCTGGACCACCGTGACTGGAAAGCCAAGTCTGGCTCTCGACAGCCTCCCCTGCAATGCTCAAATCTCCGCTGGATGACTCGGGGGTTTCCCGTGGTCGACGCCCATGCTTCTGGACTCGGCCTTCGTCCACTGTTCTCCAGGAGCGAATCCCTGGGAGGTGATGCAGAGTTGCGGGTAGGTTTGAATCTGCTTGTCGCCAATGTTAGATCCATGTATCTTCTTGTTGTTTCCTCAATAACCAGACAAGAGACTGCAGGGAACGATCAACAGGTGTTTACTGAATGAGGGTTATTCTAGAACTAAATATACAGATCCCTACACAGGGTTTATATACAGGTGTGGTCACTGCCGGTACTACAGTATACAGGAGCTGTAAAAAGTAGTTCTCCCCTTAAAGGTACATACATTACACTGGGGAGTATTAGTGTGGTGTCGGGGTGCAGTGAGATGTAGAGTATTAGGGTGGTGTCTGGGTACATTGTGATGGGGGTATTAGTGCGCTGTCTGTGTACAGTGTGATGGGGGTACTAGTGTGGTGTCTGTGTACACTGTGATGGGGTATTAGGGTGGTGCCTGTGTACACTGTGATGGGGGTATTAGTGTGGTGCCTGTGTACACTGTGATGGGGAGTATTAGTGTGTTGTCTGGGTACAGTGTGATGGGGAGTATTAGTGTGGTGTCTGGGTACAGTGTGATGGGGAGTATTAGTGTGGTGTCTGGGTACAGTGTGATGGGGAGTAGCAGTGCGGTGCCTGGGTGCAGTGTGATGGGATATTAGTGCGGTGTCTGGGTGCAGTGTGATGGGGTGTATCAGTGTCATGGGGATTATTAGTTTGGTGATTCGGTACAGTGTGATGGGGAGTATTAGTGCGGTGTCTGGGTACAATGTGAGGGGGAGTATTAGTGCTATGTCTTAGTACAGTGTGATGAGGTGTATTAGTGCGGTGTTTGGGCACAGTGTGATGGGTTGTATTAATGCGGTGTCTGGATACAGTGATGGGGAGTATTAGTGTTGTGTCTGGGTATAGTGAAATGGGGAGTATTAGCGTACTGTCGGGGTACAGTGTGAGGGCAGTATTAGTGCTGTGTCTGAGTACATTGTGATGGGTAGTATTAGTGCTGTGTTTGTGTACATTGTGATGGGGAGTATTAGCGTGCTGTCTGGGTACAGTGTGATGGGGAGTATTAGTGTGGTGCCTGGGTACAGTGTGATGGGGAGTATTAGCATGCTGTCGGGGTACAGTGTGATGGGGAGTATTAGTGTGCTGCCTGGGTACAGTGTGATGGTGAGTATTAGTGTGGTGTCTGGGTACAGTGTGATGGGGAGTATTAGTGCTGTGTTTGGGTACAGTGTCGTGGGGAGTATTAGTGTGGTGCCTGGGTACAGTGTGATGGGGAGTATTAGCATGCTGTCGGGGTACAGTGTGATGGGGAGTATTAGTGTGCTGCCTGGGTACAGTGTGATGGTGAGTATTAGTGTGGTGTCTGGGTACAGTGTGATGGGGAGTATTAGTGCTGTGTTTGGGTACAATGTCATGGGGAGTATTAGTGTGGTGTCTGGGTACAGTGGGATGGGGAGTATTAGTGCGGTTTCTCTGTACATTGTGATGGGGAGTATTAGTGTGGCATCTGGGAAAAGTGTGATGGTGAGTATTAGTGTGGTGCCTGGGTATAGTGTGATGGGGAGTATTAGTGCAGTGTCTGGGTACAGTGTGATGGGGAGTATTCGTGCAATGTTTTTGCACAGTGTGAGGGGGAGCATTAGTGCTATGTCTTAGTACAGTGTGTTGGGGAGTATTAGTGTGGTGTCCGAGTACAGTGTGATGGGGAGTATTAGTGCGGTGTCTGTGTACATTGTGATGGAGAGTATTATTGTAGAGTCTGGCTACAGTTTGATGGAGTATTAGTGCAGTGTCTGGGTACAATGTCTTGGGGAGTATTAGTTTGGTGTCTGGGTTCAGTGTGATATAGAGTACTATTGCGGTGTCTGGGTACAGTGTAATGGGGAGAACATGTGCGGTGCCTGGGTACATTGTGATGGGGAGTATTAGTGTTGTGTCTGGGTACAGTTTGATGGGGAGTATTAGTGTTGTATCTGGGTACAGTGTCATGGGGAGTCTTAGTATGGTGTTTCGGTACAGTGTGATGGGGAGTATTAGTGTGGTGTCTGGGTACATTGTGATGGAGTCTTAGTGTGGTGTTTGTGTACAGTGTGATGGGGAGTATTTGTGCGGTGTCTGGGTACAGTGTGATGGGGAGTATTAACGTGGTGTTTTGTTAGTGTGATGGAGTGTATTAGTTTCCTGTCTGGGTACAGTGTGTTAGGGAGTATTAGTGTGTTGACTGGGTACAGTGTGATGGGGAGTATTACTGTGGTGTCTGGGTACAGTGTGATGGGGAGTATTAGTGCAGTGTCTGGGTACAGTGTGATGGGAATTTTTAGTTCGGTGATTGCGTACAGTGTGATGGGGAGTATAAATGGTGTGTTTGTGTACAGTGTGGTGGGGAGTGTTACTGTGGTGTCTGGATAAAGTGTGATGGGGAGCATTAGTGTGGTGTCTGGGAACAGAGTGAGGGGGACTATTAGTGCTGTGTCTGAGTACAATGTGATGGGAAGTATTAGTGCTGTGTTTGTTTACAGTGTCATGGGGAGTATTAGTGCGGTGTCTGGGTACAATGTGATGGGGAGTATTAGTGTGGTGCCTGTGTACAGTGCAATGGGGAGTATTAGTACGGTGCCTGGGTACAGTGTGTTGGGGTGTATTAGGGTTGTGTCTGGGTACAGTGTGATGGAGTATTAGGGTGGTGTCTGGATACATTGTGATGGGGAGTATTAGTGCGCTGTCTGTGTACATTGTGATGGGGAGTATTATTGTAGTGTCTGGTTACAGTGTGATGTGGAGTATCGGTGTGGTGTCTGGGTACAGTGTGATGGGGAGTCTTAGTGTGGTATTTCGGTACAGTGCGATGGGGAGTATTAGTGCAGTGCCTGTGTACATTGCAATGGGGAGTATTAGTGCGGTGTCTGTGTATAGTGTGATGGGGGTATTAGTGTGGTGCCTGTGTACACTGTGATGGGGAGTATTAGTGTGGTGTCTGGGTGCAGTGAGATGGTACATTAGTGCGGTGTCTGGTTACAGTGTGATGTGGTGTATTAGTGTGGTGTGTGGGTACAGTGTGATGGCGACGAGTATTGATGTGGTGTTTGGGTACAGTGTGATGGGGAGTATTAGTACACTGTCTGGGTACAGTGTGATGGGGGTATTAGTATTGTGTCTGTACAGTGTGATAGGGATTATTAGTGCGGTGTCTGGGTACAGTGTAATGGGGAGTATTAGTGCGGTGTCTGTGTACATTGTGATGGGGAGTATTATTGTAGTGTCTGGTTACAGTGTGTTAGGGAGAATTAGTGCTGTGTCTGTGTACAGTGTGATGGGGAGTATTAGTGTGGTGTCTGGGTACAGTGTGATGGGGAATTTTAGCGTGGTATCTGGGTACAGTGTGATGGGGAGTATTAGTGCTGTGTCTGAGTACAGTGTGATGGGAAGTATTGGTGCTGTGTTTGTTTACAGTGTCATGGGGTATTATTGTAGTGTCTGGTTACAGTGTGATGGGGAGTATTAGTGTGGTGCCTGTGTACAGTGCAATGGGGAGTATGAGTGCGGTGCCTGGGTACAGAGTGATGGGGTGTTTTAGGGTGGTGTCTGTGTACAGTGTGATGGGGGTATTAGTGTGGTGCCTGAGTACACTGTGATGGGGAGTATTAGGGTGGTGTCTGGGTGCAGTGAGATGGTATATTAGTGCAGTGTCTGGGTGCAGTGTGATGTGGTGTATTAGGGTGGTGTCTGGGTAAATTGTGATGGGGGTATTAGTGTGGTGTCTGGGTAAAGTGTGATGGGGAATATTAGTGTGGTGACAGGGTACAGTGTGATGGGGAGTATTAGTGTTGTTTCTGGGTACAGTGTGATGGGGAGTATTAGTGTGGTGTCTGGGTACAGTGTGATGGGGAGTATTAGTGTTGTTTCTGGGTACAGTGTGATGGGGAGTATTAGTGTGGTGTCTGGGTACAGTGTGATGGGGAGTATTAGTCCGGTGTCTGGGTTCAGTGTGATGGGGAGTATTAGTGTGGTGTTTCGGTACAGAGTGATGGGGAGTATTAGTGCGGTGTTTCAGTACAGAGTGATGGGGAGTATTAGTGTGGTGTTTCGGTACAGTATGATGGGGTGTATTAGTGTGGTGTTTCAGTACAGAGTGATGGGGAGTATTAGTGCGGTGTCTGGGTACAGTGTGATGGGAAGTATTAGTGCAGTGTCTGGGTACAGTGTGATGGGGAGTATTACTGTTGTGTCTGAGTACAGTATGATGGGGTGTATTAGTGTGGTGTTTCAGTACAGAGTGATGGGGAGTATTAGTGTGGTGTTTCGGTACAGTATGATGGGGTGTATTAGTGTGGTGTTTCAGTACAGAGTGATGGGGAGTATTAGTGCGGTGTCTGGGTACAGTGTGATGGGAAGTATTAGTGCAGTGTCTGGGTACAGTGTGATGGGGAGTATTACTGTTGTGTCTGAGTACAGTATGATGGGGAATATTAGGGTGGTGCCAGGGTACAGTGTGATGGTGTATTAGTGCGGTGTCTGGGTACATTGTGATGGGGTGTAATACTGCCGTGTCTGAGTACAGTGTGATGGGGAGTATTAACGCGGTGTTTTTGTACAGTGTAAAGGGGAGTATTAGGGTGGTGCCAGGGTACAGTGTGATGGGGAGTATTAGTGCGGTGTCTGAGTACAGTGTGATGGGGAGTATTAACGCGGTGTTTTTGTACAGTGTGATGGGGAATATTAGGGTGGTGCCAGGGTATAGTGTGATGGTGTATTAGTGCGGTGTCTGAGTACAGTGTGATGGTGTATTAACGCGGTGTTTTTGTACAGTGTGATGGGGAGTATTATTTCGGTGTCTGGGTACAGTGTGATGGGGAGTATTAACGCGGTGTTTTTGTACAGTGTAAAGGGGAGTATTAGGGTGGTGCCAGGGTACAGTGTGATGGGGAGTATTAGTGCGGTGTCTGAGTACAGTGTGATGGGGAGTATTAACGCGGTGTTTTTGTACAGTGTGATGGGGAATATTAGGGTGGTGCCAGGGTATAGTGTGATGGTGTATTAGTGCGGTGTCTGAGTACAGTGTGATGGTGTATTAACGCGGTGTTTTTGTACAGTGTGATGGGGAGTATTATTTCGGTGTCTGGGTACAGTGTGATGGGGAGTATTAACGCGGTGTTTTTGTACAGTGTGATGGGGAGTATTATTTCGGTGTCTGGGTACAGTGTGATGGGGAGTATTAACGCGGTGTTTTTGTACAGTGTGATGGGGAGTATTATTTCGGTGTCTGGGTACAGTGTGATGGGGAGTATTAACGCGGTGTTTTTGTACAGTGTGATGGGGAATATTAGGGTGGTGCCAGGGTACAGTGTGATAAGAACATAAGAACATAAGAAATAGGAGCAGGAGTAGGCCAATCGGCCCCTCGAGCCTGCTCCGCCATTCAATAAGATCATGGCTGATCTGATCCTAGCCACCAATCTACTATCACTGAACCATCTCCTGAATCTATCAGAATTAGACACACGAAATAGGAGCAGGATCAGGCTACACGGCCCCTGGGCCCGCTCCGCTACCCACAGGGCCATGACCGATCCGAACCTAGACTCCTGTCCAAATTCCTGCCCGCTCCCCGTAACCCTTAATTCCCTTTACTTCTAGGAAACTGTCTATTTCTGTTTTAAATTTATGTAATAATGTAGCTTCTACAGCTTTTTGGGGCAGCATATTCCATGGACCTACCACCCTCTGAGTGAAGTAGTTCCTCCTCATCTCCGTTTTGAAAGAGCAGCCCCTTATTCTAAGACTATGCCCCCTAGTTCTAGTTTCACCCATCATCGGGAACATCTTCCCCGCATCCACCCGATCCAACCCCTTCACAATCTTGTATGTTTCAATAAGATCGCCTCTCATTCTTCTGAACTCCAATGAGTAGAGTCCCAATCTACTCAACCTCTCCTCATATATCCATCCCCTCATCCCCGGGATTAACCGAGTGAACCTTCTTTGTACTGACTCGAGAGCAAGTATGTCCTTTCTTAAGTATGGACACCAAAACTGTATGCAGTATTCCAGGTGCGGTCTCACCAATACCTTGTACAACTGAAGCAATACCTCCCTATTTTTATATTCTATCCCCCGAGCAATGAAAGCCAACATTCCATTGACCTTCTTAATCACTTGCTGCACCTGCATACTAACCTTTTAAGTTTCGTGCACCAGGACCCCCAGATCCCTTTGTACTTCAGTACTTTCCAGTTTCTTGCCATTAAGATAATAGTGTGATGGGGAGTATTAGTGTGGTTTCTGGGTACAGTGTGATGGGGAGTATTAATGGTGTGTTTGTGTACAGTGTGGTGGGGAGTATTAGTGTGGTGTCTGGATAAAGTGTGATGGGGAGCATTAGTGTGGTGTCTGGGAACAGAGTGAGGGGGACTATTAGTGCTGTGTCTTAGTACAATATGATGGGAAGTATTAGTGCTGTGTTTGTTTACAGTGTCATGGGGAGTATTAGTGCGCTGTCTGTGTACATTGTGATGGGGAGTATTATTCTAGTGTCTGGTTACAGTGTGCTGGGGAGTATCAGTGTGGTGTCTGGGTACAGTGTGATGGGGAGTCTTAGTGTGGTGTTTCGGTACATTGTGATGGGGAGTATTACTGCGCTGTCTGTCTACAGTGTGATGGGGAGTATTAGTGTGGTGCCTGTGTACAGTGCAATGGGGAGTATTAGTGCGGTGCCTGGGTACAGTGTGATGGGGTGTATTAGGGTGGTGTCTGGGTACAGTGTGATGGGGAGTATTAGGGTGGTGTCTGGATACATTGTGATGGAGTATTAGTGCGCTGTCTGTGTACATTGTGATGGGGAGTATTATTGTAGTGTCTGGTTACAGTGTGATGTGGAGTATTAGTGTGGTGCCTGTGTACACTGTGATGGGGAGTCTTAGTTTGGTGTCTAAGTACAGTGTGATGGGGAGTATTAGTGTGGTGTCTGGGTGCAGTGAGATGGTACATTAGTGCGGTGTCTGGGTGCAGTGTGATGGGGAGTATTAGTGCGGTGTCTGGGTGCAGTGTGATGGGGAGTATTAGTGTGTTGTCTGGGTACAGTGTGATGGGGAGTATTAGTGTGGTGTCTGGGTGCAGTGAGATGGTACATTAGAGCGGTGTCTGGGTGCAGTGTGATGGGGAGTATTAGTGTGGTGTCTGGTTACAGTGTGATGTCTGGTTACAGTGTGATGTGGTTGTGGTAAACCACTGTTATACCTGCCTGTGTGGGTGTTTGTATTCCACTGTGTACATGTCTGTACATGCCTCAGCTGACTCCTCCCACGAGTCCAGGTATAAAGGTGACTGCTCCACAGTCCCTCTGTATTCTGGACTGGTCGACCACTCGAGGCACACCTTCATTCTCTTGTTAATAAAAGCCTGTTAGTTACTCGCTTAACCTCAGTCTTTTGAGTAATTGATAGCGCATCAATTTTATTAACAAGATTTTTTTATAATGGAGAAGATCCTCACACCAGCATGCCTGGACTTGGACCATCAGGAGGCGGACGCATCCACCAAGTTTGCTCACTGGCTTAGGTGCTTTGAAAGATTCCTGATCGCCTCTGTTAAGTATGTGTATTGTATTGAACAATTAACACAAAGACTTAAACGTATAACTCAAACAGGTCTTTACTGGTTGGAGGTAGGGACTGCACGTAGGTCTTTACTTCATGCCCACAGGCGGGAACTGAGGGGAGATCAGTACCCACAGTACTATTTATACCCCTATGGCCAGGAGTGGTACTGCGTATCACTACGCCCTACAAGTAGTGCAGTCCTGTCCATAGGTTCAAAGTAGCACACATATTACATACACAACATTCCTCCCTTCTTAGCTTTACAGTCATCTCCCCATTTAACATAACGTAATAACATATATACATATATAACTTCAGGTTTACATAACAGAATAACATAGATACATAGATAACTTCATGTCAAAACAGATCACAGATTCAGTCTCTGCGGAAAACAGTTCACAGATTCAATCTCTGTGGTGTAGTCGGTTCACGTTGCTGGAGTGACTCATTCAATAGTCCTTCCATGGATTTAACAGTTTGAACTTCCGAACTGAATTGGCTCCGTTCGGAGGGACCACGTGTGTGATCTGGTAGAGGTAATAATGGTTCAGATGGGTCATCTTCTGTTTCGACTTTTCCTTTTCTGCTTCTTGGAGACTCTCTGGGCTCCACTGTCAGCTGCCAGCTGCATGCGCAGTTCCTCCTTCTCTTCCTCCTTTTTCCGTAGTAGAGCCACCTTCTCCCGATGTTCCGTAGACTTTCGGTGCTCCTCCATGATTTCTGTATGGTGGGAGTCGAAGTTACAAGTTGGGCAGGACAGGACATAGTAATATTCGGTGTCGTCCTGATCTAGGCCAGCGAGAGGGTCTTCTATTTCCTCCATACCCAGCTGGGCGTTAGCCAGCTTTTGTTCCAAGTCCAGACATCTTTCCTGAAGAGACTTCTTCATGCGTACCTCTTCATCCAGCTTTTTCTGGGCTTTCAGCAAGTCGTTTACTAATGACCTCATTTGAGATTTTACTACTTCAACTTCTTTTGGAGATTGATTGATCGGACTATTCAATCCCTCTACCGGAGCAGCTGTTTCAGCGGTCTGTTGTTCTACGTTGACGTGAGTCAGCGTACTTTTGGCATCCAAGGGCTGCTCTGTTGCAGTCATCTCAGTCTGTGTTGCCACCTCAGCTCTTCCAATAACCTTAGAGCTCCGAACCCCTTTCGTTTGAATATTGAAGTTCGTGTTCAAGTTTTTCCCATTTCAGAGTCCTGTCCTTCAGCATATGCAGGAGTTGGCTGACCGTTAACTCCTCTGACATCAGACGTTTTGTGTGCTCCTGCTCCTGCTCCATTTGCTCCAGCAGCTGCTTCTGTTGTCTTTCCAGATGTTCCCACTCTATATCAAAGAACTCTTTCGTTGCATTCATCTCTTGCTCAAAATGGCGAATCATTTGTTCTAATTGCTGTTGCAGTTTGAAATGGAGTTGAGTTCGAGCCCGGTGTCCCTCAGAAATGTGCATGTCAGTAGACTGGACAGACTCAGAATTCTCTATCTCAGTGGAATTCTGTGCTGAAACTTTGTCTTTTGCACACGGGTTGGTCTTACCATCATCAGTTCCAGAGTCTGGGTTGATTATGTTCACCGAGTTCTCACTCGTTATTGTTTGTAGGAAATGCCAGTCCATATTCATTTTCCTAATCCACTCCCGTCCTAGTAGTGGAGGACCTCCTTCAGATATCACATATAAGTCCATTATTTGACTGTCTTCGCCCTTGTGGACCACTGCAACCTCTATTTTCCCGATGGGGTACACTCTTTGCCCCGTGTATGTTTTCAATATAATCCCCGTATCCTGTAGGGGAATATGTTGGAATAACTTTCCGTAATCTTTCTTATTTATGACCGTCAATGCCGATCCAGTGTCCAATTCCAGTTTTACTTGGACTCCTTCTATCTGAAGAGTGACCCAAATTGTCTGGAGGTCTGCACCCTTACCAGCGTTGAGTACTCTTAAGCTAGCCAGTTCATTACAGCTTAAGCTAGCCAGTTCATTACTGCTAGCATCTGAATCGGACTCCTGTTCGGTCACCTTGTGTACCGTTGCGTATTTTCCTTGCGGTGACTTCTTGTTGCTGGTCTTCTTCCCTGACCTGCATACTCTAGCTATATGTCCAAGCCTACCACAAGTTCTACATTCTTGGTTTTTAAACCAACACTGGTTCTGATCATGCGTTGTCTTTCCACAACGATAACATTTGCCAGAACTCACACCCAATTTGTGTGCACTGAGCTCCGGTGACCGTAACTGCATTACTGCCGTGCCTCTCGCTGCGGCTTTGTGTGCTGCTGCCATAGTGACCGCCTTCTCAAGCGTCAGCTCATTCTCCTCGAGCAGTCGCTTTTGTGTATCCTGTTTAAATAAACCACACACAAATTTGTCTCGTAGTGCATCTGTCAGTCCCGTTCCAAACTGGCAATATTTCGCTAATTTACGCAATTCCAGCAAATATTCAGCATTGCTTTCATGCTGTAGCTGCCTTCTGTCGTAAAATTTAAATCGTTCCCTAGCATCAGCGGCGTGGGGTTTAGATGATCTTTCAGGACAGTAACAATCTCATCGAACGTCTTATCCGCCGGTTCATCTGGTGATAACAGGTGTTTCAATTGCCCGTATGTCTTCGCACCCATTAAATTTAATAATGTTAGAGCTTTATCTTGGTCACGAATTTTATTGGCCTTACAATAATTTTTTACTCTTTCAACATATATGGCCCAATCTTCGAGGTCACTATCAAAGGTGCTAATATTCCCGTGTTTAGGCATCTTCTTCTCTTCTCGAGCACAACACAAGTATTGCTTCACTTATTTCTTGTTTCTGAAAATTCTTATTAATTTTCTAAGATGGCGGTTTCCCGCTTCTGCCTTCTTCCCCAGTGGTTTTCCCACGAAAAATGGCGGCTTTCCCGCGCTTCTCGCTCTCCCCGCCCACTTCAATGGCGGTTTTCCCGCGCTTCTCGTCGCTGACTTTCAGCCCGACTGCAGCCCTTATCTCCTGTGCGATCGCTGCTGCGCCGCCCGCCCGAAGCGGTTCTCAGCCCTTATCACCGGTGCGATCGCTGGCCCGCTAAGCGCCTCCCGCTTGAAGCGGCTCCCGGCCTCTGGCTCACCCGCTCGTGCGGCTCTTGCTCGCTCCCTCCCGGGCTCTGGCTTACCCGCTCGCGCGTTTCACTGCGGCTCTTATCAGGGATTGCGATCGCCCTTATCTCCCGATCGGTGGCCCTGTCTTTGCAGCCTACGCTGCTCGGCTTACCCACGAGGTTATGGAGGCTTCAGGGTCCTAATGCCTGTCGCTTCCAGTCGCTGGAAGCTGTCAGGATTTCTGCTGCCCTTCAGTTTTCAGTGGGGTGTTGAGGATTGAAACCTCTCTTCAACGTCCTGTCTTTGGACGAAGCCGCCGTGGAATAACTGCCGCAGGGTTCGAACCGACTCGTCGCCAATGTTAAGTATGTGTATTGTATTGAACAATTAACACAAAGACTTAAACGTATAACTCAAACAGGTCTTTACTGGTTGGAGGTAGGGACTGCACGTAGGTCTTTACTTCATGCCCACAGGCGGGAACTGAGGGGAGATCAGTACCCACAGTACTATTTATACCCCTATGGCCAGGAGTGGTACTGCGTATCACTACGCCCTACAAGTAGTGCAGTCCTGTCCATAGGTTCAAAGTAGCACACATATTACATACACAACAGCCTCCGCTGCAACGGTCAAATCGGATGAGGACAAACTGGATGTCCTGACCTCCAAAGTGAACCACTCGGTCATCCAGGACGCGACCTCTTACACGGCTGCTCTCAAGCTCCTCAAGGACCAGTACACGCGCCCAGTGAACGAGGTGTACGCCAGGCACCTCCTGGGGAGTCGTAAACAACAACCTGGGGAATCGACCAAGGAATACCTTCAGGCACTGTCTGTGCTTGGCCGGGCCTGTGGTTGTAAGGATGTAAAGGCCGCCGTGTACACAGAGGAACTTATCCGGGACGCTTTGTAGCGGGCCACAGGTCCAATTACACCCGACAGCGACTGTTGGAGCAGAGTGACCTCGACCTCAACAAGGCCTCTGAACTCGCACTATCATTGGACGCAGCCTACCGGGGCATGGATGCCTACTCCTCTGCACCGTGGACGCCGCGGGGAACGACAGCCTGGGACACGGTAGGACCATCTCATAGCACCGTGCCAGCCCAGCCACATCCCAGCAACGGCCCAACTACAGCAGCAGTGTCCCAAGGCCAGAAATGCTACTTCTGTGGCCAGGCCAAACACCCCAGAGCGCGCTGCCCGGCGAAAAATGCGATCTGCTCGGGCTGCGGGAAGAAGGGACACTACGCCAGCGTCTGCAGGGCCAAAGCCACCCCGAACCCCAGCAGCGCCGCGTGTGGGCCGTGCGGGCCGCCATCTTGGGCCTCCCCAGCCATGTGCGAACCACCGGAACAGCAGCCATTTTGGACGCCTCCAGCCACATGGGGATCATGGACGCCGCCATCTTGGACGCCAGCCGGGACGCAGCAGGCCCCCAACACCGCCTCATCTGATACCTGCAGCGACACACCGACCCCTACGCTGGCCTCCGTTACGCTGGACCAAGCGAGACCGCACCAACTGGCCCGGTCCACAATGGACATTAAGGTAAATGGTCACGAAACAACCTGCCTTTTTGACTCTGGGAGCACGGAGAGCTTCATCCACCCCGACACGGTGCGGCGTTGCCCTCTCCCAGTCCTGCCTGCGCACCAGCGGATTTCTATGGCCTCCGAGTCCCAGTCGGCGGACATTGGCGGCTACTGCGTGGTGACACTCTTAGTAGACCGGACTGTGTACGATAATTTTAAACTTCTGGTCCTGCCCCACCTCTGCGCTGCCGTTCTACTGGGGTTAGATTTTCAGTGCCACCTTAAAAGTGTTACGATGGCGTACGGTGGACCCCTCCCCCCACTCACAGTCCGCAGCCAGCAGCTTCCAAATTGCCCGCCGCGCACCAGGTGCAACCTCTCCACACTCAGAGTCACCCCCCCCCCCCACTGTTTGCTAACCTCACCCCCGACTGTAAGCCCATTGCCACAAAGAGCAGGCGATACAGTGCCGGGGACAGGGTTTTCATTAAAACCGAAGTGGAGCGGCTCCTGAAGGAGGGGATTATTGAGGGCAGCACCAGCCCCTGGCGAGCCCAGGTTGTGGTCGTTAAGACCGGCGAGAAGCAGCGCCTGGTCATCGACTACAGCCAGACAATAAATCGCTACACCCTGCTGGACGCTTACCCACTCCCCCGCATAGCTGATATGGTCAACCAGATCGCGCAGTACCGCGTCTTCTTGACCATTGACCTGAAATCAGCGTACCACCAGCTCCCTATCCGCCCTGAGGACCGCCAGTATACTGCCTTTGAGGCAAACGGCCGCCTCTATCACTTCCTTAGGGTTCACTTTGGCGTCACCAACGGGGTCTCCGTCTTCCAAAGGGAGATGGACCGGATGGTCGATCAAAATGCGTTGCAGGCCACTTTCCCATATCTGGACAATGTGACCATCTGCGGCCATGACTTGCAGGACCATGACGCAAACCTCAAAAAATTCCTCTGCACCGCCCAACTCCTGAACCTGACGTATAACAAGGAGAAGTGCATATTCCGCACAACCCGCCTCGCCATCCTTGGCTGTGTTGTAGAACACGGAGTCATCGGTCCCGACCCCGACCGGATGCGTCCCCTTATGGAACTCCCACTGCCCCACTGCCTCAAGGCCCTGAAGAGGTGCCTAGGGTTTTTCTCCTATTACGCCCAGTGGGTCCCCTACTATGCGGACAAGGCCCGTCCGCTGATCAAGTCCACCTCTTTTCCCTTGACGGCAGAGGCCCGCTTAGCCTTCCACCGTATCAAGGAAGACATTGCCAAAGCCACCATGCACGCAGTGGACGAATCCATCCCCTTCTAGGTGGAAAGCGACGCGTCCGACTTTGCCCTGGCCGCTACCCTTAATCAGGCGGGATGACCCGTGGCCTTCTTTTCACGATACCTCCAGGGCCCGGAGACCAGACACTCCGCTGTTGAGAAGGAGGCCCAGGCTATTGTGGAGGCTGTGCGTCATTGGAGGCACTACCTGGCCGGAAAACGATTTACCCTACTCACTGACCAGCGTTCAGTTGCTTTTATGTTTAACAACAAGCAGAGGGGCACAATCAAAAACGACAAGATCTTGAGGTGGAGAATCGAACTTTCCACCTACAATTACGAGATCTTGTACCGGCCCGGGAAGCTCAATGAACCCCCGGATGCTCTATCGCGTGGCACCTGCGCCAGCGCGCAGATTGATAGACTGCGGGCCCTCCACAATGACCTCTGCCACCCGGGGGTCACCAGGTTCTTCCACTTCATCAAGGCCCGCAACCTGCCTTACTCCATTGAGGAGGTCAGGACCATGACCAGGAACTGCCAAGTCTGCGCTGAGTGCAAACCGCACTTTTATAGACCAGACAGGGCTCACCTGATAAAAGCCACTCGCCCCTTAACGTTGATTTTATAGGGCCTCTCCCCTCCTCCGACCGCAATGTGTACTTCCTCAACATTATTGATGAGTACTCCCGTTTCCCGTTCGCCATCCTCTGCCCGGACATGACCAGTGCCACGGTCATTAAATGTCTGAACGACCTCTTCACCCTGTTCGGTTTCCCCAGCTATATCCATAGCAACCGGGGCTCATCGTTTATGAGCGACGAACTCCGCCAGAACCTGCTCGCTAGGGGTATTGCCACAAGCAGGACCACCAGTTACAACCCCCGGGGGAACGGACAGGTGGAAAGAGAGAATGCGACAGTTTGGAAGGCCGCCCTGCTAGCCTTAAAGTCTAGGGGCCTTCCGATCTCCCGCTAGCAGGATGTGCTCCCCGATGCGCTCCACTCTATTCGGTCACTGCTCTGCACTGCCACTAACGCCACCCCTCATGAGAAAATGTTTGTCTTCGGAAGGAAGTCCACATCGGGGACATCGCTACCGCCATGGCTGACGTCCCCAGGGCCGGTCCTACTGAGAAGACACGTGAGGACCCATAAAATGGACCCCCTGGTCGAGAGGGTTGACCTCCTCCACGCCAACCCCCAGTATGCTTACATTGCGTACCCGGACGGGCGGGAGGACACAGTCTCCATACGAGACCTCGCACCCTCGGGGGCCCCAGTAACCCACTACCACCCCCCCCCACGATCCAATATCCAACCCCAGCAGACGGCACGCCTGCGACCCGCTCGACACCCACGAGGACTACACACCAGTGCCCCAGCCTAAGCGGGACTCGACGCCGGAAGCTTCACTAACCCTGCCGTCGCCACGTCGATCACAGCGGCAGACAAGACCTCCGGAGAGACTCCAATACACAAACTTTTAATACACTTCACCCCGCCGGACTCATTTTTAAACAAGGGGTGAATGTGGTAAACCACTGTTATACCTGCCTGTGTGGGTGTTTGTATTCCACTGTGTACATGTCTGTACATGCCTCGGCTGACTCCGCCCACGGGTCCAGGTATAAAGGTGACTGCTCCACAGTCCCTCTGTATTCTGGACTGGTCGACCGCTCGAGGCACACCTTCATTCTCTTGTTAATAAAAGCCTGGTAGTTACTCGCTTAACCTCAGTCTTTTGAGTAATTGATAGCGCATCAGTGGTGTATTAGTGTGGTGTCTGGGTACAGTGTGATGGGGAGTATTAGTGTGGTGTTTGTGTACAATGTAATGGGGAGTATTAGTGCGGTGTCTGGGTACAGTGTGATGGGGAGTATTACTGCTGTGTTTGGGTACAGTGTCTTGGGGAGTGTTAGTGTAGTGTCTGGGTACAGTGTGTTGGGGGGTTTTAGTGCGGAGTCTGGAACAGTGTGATGAAGATTATTAGTGCAGTGTCTCTGTACAGTGTGATGGGGAGTATTAGTGTGGTGTCTGGGTACAGTGTGATGGGAAGTATTAGTGCGGTGTCTGGGTACAGTGTGATAGGGATTATTAGTGCGGTGTCTGGGTACAGTGTAATTGGGAGTATTAGTGCGGTGTTTGTGTACAGTGTGATGGGGAGTATTATTGTAGTGTCTGGTTACAGTGTGTTAGGGAGAATTAGTGTGGTGCCTGTGTACAGTGCAATGGGGAGTATTAGTGTGGTGTCTGGGTACATTGTGATGGGGAGTCCTAGTGTGGTGTTTGTCTACAGTGTGATGGAGTGTATTAGTGTGGTGTCTGGGTACAGTGTTATGGGGAGTCTTGGTGTGGTGTTTCGGTACAGAGTGATGGGGATTATTAGTGCGGTGTCTGGGTACAGTGTGATGGGAAGGATTAGTGCGGTGTCTGGGTACAGTGAGATGGGGAGTACTAGTGCAGAGTCTGGGTACAGTGTGATGGGGAGAATTAGTGCGGTGTCTGGGGACAGTGTGATGGGGTGTATTAGTGCGGTGTCTGGGTAAAGGGGGATGGGGAGTATTAGAGCGGTGTCTAGGTACAGTGTGATGGGGAGTATTGCTGTTGTGTCTGGGTACAGTGTGATGGGGTTTATTACTGTTGTGTCTGGGTACAGTGAGATGGGGAGTATTAGTGCGGTGTCTGGGTTCAGTATGAAGGGGAGTATTAGTGTTGTTTGGTTACAGTGTGATGGGGTGTATTAGTGTGCTGTCTGGGTACAGTGTGATCGGGAGTATTAGTGTGGTGTTTCGGTACAGTGTGATGGGGAGTATTAGTGCAGTGTCTGGGTACAGTGTGATGGGAAGTATTAGTGCAGTGTCTGGGTAAAGTGTGATGGGGAGTATTTGTGCGCTGTCTGGGTACAGTGTGATGGGGAGTGTTAGTGTGGAGTCTGGGTACAGTGTGATGGGGAGTATTTGTGCGCTGTCTGGGTACAGTGTGATGGGGAGTGTTAGTGTGGAGTCTGGGTACAGTGTGATGGGGAGTATTAGTGCGGCGTCTGGGTACAGTGTGATGGGGTGTGTTAGTGTGGTGTCTGGGTAAAGGGGGATGGGGTGTATTAGTGCGGTGTCTGGGTACCGTGTGATGGGGAGTATTAGTGTGGTGTTTGGTTACAGTCTGATGGGAAGTATTAGTGCGGTATCTGTGTACAGTGTGATGAGGAGTAGTAGTGTGGTGTTTGTTTACAGTGTGATGGGGTGTATTAGTGTTGTGTCTGGCTACGGTGTCATGGGGAGTCTTGGTGTGCTGTTTCGGTACAGTATGATGGGGAGTATTAGTGCGTTGTCTGGGTACAGTGTGATGGGGTGTAATACTGCAGTGTCTGAGTACAGTGTGATGGGGAGTATTAACGCGGTGTTTTTGTACAGTGTGATGGGGAATATTAGTGTGGTGTCTGGGTACAGTGTGAATGGGAGTATTAGTGTGGTTTCTGGGTAAGGTGTGATGGGGAGTATTAGTGTGGAGTCCGGGTACAATGTGATGGGGAGTATTAGTGTGCTGTATGGGTACAGTGTCATGGGGAGTATTTGTGCAGTATCTGGTTACAGTCTGATGGGGAGTATTATTTCGGTGTCTGGGTACAGTGTGATGGGGAGTATTACTGTGATGGGGAGTATTAGTGTGGTGTCTGGGTACAGTGTGATGGGGAGTATTGGTGTGGTGTCTGGTTACAGTGTGATGGGGAGTATTAGTGTGGTGACTGGGTACAGTGTGATGGAGAGTATTAGTGTGGTGTCTGGGTACAGTGTCATGGGGTGTATTACTGCGGTATTTGGGTACAGTGTGATGGGGGTATTATTGTTGTGTCTGGGTACAGTGCGATGGGGATTATAAGTGTGATGTCTGGGTACGGTGTGATGGGAGGTATTAGTGCGGTCGCTGTGTAGTGTATGATGGGGAGCTTTACTGTGGTGTCTGTGTAGAGTGTGATGGGGAGCTTTAGTGCGGAGTCTGGGTACAGTGTCATGGAGAGTATTAGTGCTCTGTCTGAGTACAGTGTGATGTGCAGTATTAGTGCTGTGTTTGGATACAGTGTTACATGGAGTATTAGTGCGGTGTCTGGGTACAGTATGATGGGGTGTATTATTGCTGTGTCTGAGATCAGTGTGATGGGGGGTATTACTATGGTATCTCGGTACACTGTGATGGGAAGTATTAGTGCGGTTTCTGTGTACAGTTTGATGGGGAGTATTAGTGCGGTGTTTGGGTACAGTGTTACGTGGATTATAAGTGCGGTGTCTGGATAAAGTGCGATGGTACAGACTGATGGGGAGTATTAGTGCTGTGTCTGGGTACAGTGTGACGGGGAGTATTAGTGTGGTGTTTGGGTACAGTGTGATGGGGAGTATAAGTGCGGCATCTGGGTACATGATGGGGAGTATTAGTGTGGTGTCTGTTTACCTTGTGATGGAGTATTAGTGAGGTGTTTGGGTACATTGTGAAGGGGAGTATTAGTGTCGTGTCTGGGTACAGTTTGATGGGGAGTATTAGTGAGGTGTTTGGGTACATTGTGATGGGGTGTATAATTGCTGTGTCTGAGCACAGTGTGATGGGGGTATTACTGTTCTGTCTGGGTACACTGTGATGGGGAGTATTAGTGTGGAGTCTAGTTACAGTGTGATGGGGAGTATTAGTGTGGTGTCTGGGTACAGTTTGATGGGGAGTATTAGTGCGGTGTTTGGGTACAGTGTGATGGGGAGTATTAGTGTGGTGTCTGGGTACAGTGCGATGGGGAGTATTCGTGTGGTGTTTGGTTACAGTGTGATGGGGAGTATTAGTGTGCTGTCTGGGTACAGTGTGATGGGAATATTAGTGTCGTGTCTGGGTACAGTGTGAAGGGGAGTATTAGTGCTGTGTATGAGCACAGTGTGATGGGGAGTATTAGTGCGGTGTTTGGGTACAGTGTTACGTGGATTATAAGTGTCGTGTCTGGGTACAGTTTGATGGGGATTATTAGCGTGGTTTCTGGTTACAGTGTGATGGGAAGTATTATTGCGGTGTTTGGGTACAGTGTGATGGGGAGTATTAGTGTGGTGTCTGGGTACAGTGTGATGGGGTGAATTAGTGTGGTGTCTGGGTACATTGTGATGGGGTGTAATAGTGCCATGTCTGGGTACTGTGTGATGGGGATTATTACTGTTGTGTCTGGGTACAGTGAGATGGGGAGTATTAGTGCATTGTCTGGGTACAGTGTGATGGGGAGTATTTGTGCGCTGTCTGGGTACAGTGTGATGGGGAGTATTAGCGTGGTGTCTGGGTACAGTGTGATGGGAAGTATTGGTGTGGTGTCTGGGTACAGTGTGATGGGGATTATAGGTGTGATGCCTGGGTACGATGTGATGGGAGGTATTAAAGTGGTGTCTGTGTAGAGTGTGATGGGGAGCTTTAGTGCGGAGTCTGGGTACAGTGTCATGGAGAGTATTAGTGCTCTGTCTGAGTACAGTGTGATGTGCAGTATTAGTGCGGTGTCTGGGTACAGTATGATGGGGTGTATTATTGCTGTGTCTGAGCTCAGTGTGATGGGGGGTATTACTATGGTATCTCGGTACACTGTGATTCGAAGTATTAGTGCGGTTTCTGTGTACAGTTTGATGGGGAGTATTAGTGCGGTGTTTGGGTACAGTGTTACGTGGATTATAAGTGTGGTGTCTGGATAAAGTGCGATGGGGATTATTAGCGTGGTGTTTGGGTACAGACTGATGGGGAGTATTAGTGCTGTGTCTGGGTACAGTGTGACGGGGTGTATTAGTGTGGTGTTTGGGTACAGTGTGATGGGGAGTATAAGTGCGGCATCTGGGTGCATGATGGGGAGTGTTAGTGTGGTGTCTGTTTACCTTGTGATGGGGAGTATTAGTGAGGTGTTTGGGTACATTGTGAAGGGGAGTATTAGTGTCGTGTCTGGGTACAGTTTGATGGGGAGTATTAGTGAGGTGTTTGGGTACATTGTGATGGGGTGTATAATTGCTGTGTCTGAGCACAGTGTGATGGGGTATTACTGTTGTGTCTGGGTACACTGTGATTGGGAGTATTAGTGTGGAGTCTAGTTACAGTGTGATGGGGAGTATTAGTGTGGTGTCTGGGTACAGTTTGATGGGAATATTAGTGTCGTGTCTGCTTACAGTGTGAAGGGGAGTATTAGTGCTGTGTCTGAGCACTGTGATGGGGAGTATTAGTGCGGTGTTTGGGTACAGTGTTACGTGGATTATAAGTGTCGTGTCTGGGTACAGTATGATGGGGATTATTAGCGTGGTTTCTGGTTACAGTGTGATGGGAAGTATTATTGCGGTGTTTGGGTACAGTGTGATGGGGAGTTTTAGTGCGGTGTCTGGGATCAGTATGAAGGGGAGTATTAGTGTGCTGTCTGGGTACAGTGTGATGGGGAGTCTTAGTCTGGTGTTTCTTTACAGTGTGATGGGGAATATTAGTGTGGTGTCTGGTTACATTGTGATGGGGTGTAATAGTGCCGTGTCTGGGTACAGTGTGATGGGGAGTATTACTGTTGTGTCTTGGTACAGTGTGATGGGGAGTATTTGTGCGCTGTCTGGGTACAGTGTAATGGGGAGTATTAGTGTGGTGTTTGTTTACAGTGTGTTGGGGTGTATTAGTGTGGTGTCTGGCTACAGTGTCATGGGGAGTCTTGGTGTGTTGTTTCGGTACAGTATGATGGAGAGTATTAGTGCGCTGTCTGGGTACAGTGTGGGGGGAGTATTATTTCGGTGTCTGGGTACAGTGTGATGGGGTGTAATACTGCCGTGTCTGAGTGCAGTGTGATGGGGAGTATTAGCGTGGTTTCTGGGTACAGTGTGATGGGGACTATTAGTGTGGAGTCCGGGTACAGTGTGATGGGGAGTGTTAGTGTGGTGTCTGGGTACAGTGTGATGGGGACTATTAGTGTGGAGTCCGGGTACAGTGTGATGGGGTGAATTAGTGTGGTGTCTGGGTACATTGTGATGGGGTGTAATAGTGCCATGTCTGGGTACTGTGTGATGGGGATTATTACTGTTGTGTCTGGGTACAGTGAGATGGGGAGTATTAGTGCGGTGTCTGGGTTCAGTATGATGGGGAGTATTGCTGTTGTGTCTGGGTACAGTGTGATGGGGAGTATTAGTGTGCTGTCTGGGTACAGTGAGATGGGGAGTATTAGTGCGGTGTCTGGGTACATTGTGATGGGGAGTATTGCTGTTGTGTCTGGGTACATTGTGATGGGGAGTATTAGTGTGGTGTCTGGGTATAGTTTGATGGTAATATTAGTGCGGCGTCTGTGTACAGTGTGATGGGGAGTATTAGTGTGGTGTCTGGGTTCATTGTGATGGGGAGTATTAGTGTGTTGTCTGAATACAGTGTGATGGGGAGTATTAGTGCAGTGTTTGTGCACAGTGAGATGGGGAGTATTAGTGCGGTGTCTGGGTACATTGTGATGGGGAGTATTAGTGTGGTGTGTGTGTACATTGTGATGGGGAGTATTAGTGTGGTGTCTGGGTACAGTTTGATGGGGAGTATTAGTGTGGTGTTTGGGTACAGTGTGATGGGGAGTATTAGTGCGGTATTTTGGTACAGTGTGATGGGGAGTATTAGTGCAGTGTCTGGGTAGAGTGTGATGGGGAGTATTATTGCACTGTCTGTGTAAAATGTGATAGGGAGTATTTGTGCAGTGACTGGGTACAGTGTGATGGGTAGTATTTGTGCAGTGACTGGGTACAGTGTGATGTGGTGTACTAGTGAGGTGTCTGGGTACAGTGCGATGGGGAGTATTAGTGTCGTGCCTGGGTACAGTGTGATGGGGAGTATTGGGCGGTGTCTGGGTACAGCGTGATGGGGAGTTTTAGTGCGGTTTCTGGGTACAGTGTGATGGGGAGTATTAGTGTGGTGTCTGGGTACAGTGTGATGTGGTGTACTAGTGAGGTGTCTGGGTACAGTGCGATGGGGAGTATTAGTGTAGTGCCTGGGTACAGTGTGATGGGGAGTATTGGGCGGTGTCTGGGTACAGCGTGATGGGGAGTTTTAGTGCAGTGTCTGGGTACAGTGTGATGGGGAGTATTAGTGTGGTGTCTGGGTACTGCGTGATGGGGAGTATTAGTGCTTTGTCTGGGTACAGTGTGATGGGGAGTATTAGTGCGGTGTCTGGGTACAGTGTGATGGGGAGTATTAGTGTGGTGTCTGGGTACAGTGTGATGGGGAGTATTAGTGCTTTGTCTGGGTACAGTGTGATGGGGAGTATTAGTGCTTTGTCTGGGTACAGTGTGATGGGGAGTATTAGTGCTTTGTCTGGGTACAGTGTGATGGGGAGTATTAGCGTGGTGTCTGGTTACAGTGTGATGGGAAGTATTGGTGTGGTGTCTGGGTACAGTGTGATGGGGATTATAAGTGTGGTGTGTGGGTACACTGATGGGGAGTATTAGTGCTCTGTCTGAGTACAGTGTGATGTGCAGTATTAGTGCTGTGTTTGGGTACAGTGTTACGTGGAGTATTAGTGTGGTGTCTGGGTACAGTGTGATGGGGTGTATTAGTGCGGTGTCTGGGTACAGTGTGATGGGGTGTATTATTGCTGTGTCTGAGCTCAGTGTGATGGGGGGTATTATTATCGTATCTCGGTACACTGTGATGGGAAGTATTAGTGCGGTGTCTGTGTACTGTGTGTTCGGGAGTATAAGTGTGGTGTTTGGTAACAGTGTGATGGGGAGTATTAGTGTGGTGTCTGCTTACAATGTGATGGTGTGTATTAGTGTGGTGTCTGGGTACTGCGTGATGGGGAGTATTAGTGCGGTGTTTGGGTACAGTGTTACGTGGATTATAAGTGTGGTGTCTGGATAAAGTGCGATGGGGATTATTAGCGTGGTGTTTGGATACAGAGCGATGGGGAGTATTAGTGCTGTGTCTGGGTACAGTGTGATGGGGAGTATTAGTGTGGTGTCTGGGTACATTGTGATGGGGTGTAATAGTGCCATGTCTGGGTACTGTGTGATGGGGAGTATTAGTGTGGTGTCTGGGTACAGTGTGATGGGGAGTATTAGTGCTGTGTCTGGGTACAGTTTGATGGGGAGTATTAGTGTGGTGTCTGGGTACAGTGTGATGGGGAGTATTAGTGCGGTGTCTGGGTACAGTGTGATGGGGAGTATTAGTGTCGTGTCTGGGTACAGTGTGATGGGGAGTATTAGTGTCGTGTCTGGGTACAGTGTGATGGGGGCATTAGTGTGGTGTCTGGGTAGAGTGCTTTGGGGAATATTAGTGCGGTGTCTGGGTAAAGTGTGATGGGGAGTATTAGTGCGGTGTCTGGGTGCAGTGTGATGGAGTATTAGTGTCGTGTCTGGGTACAGTTTGATGGGGAGTATTGGTGTGGTGTCTGGGATGCAGTGTGATGGGGAGTATTAGTGCGCTATCTGGGTACAGTGTGATGGGGAGTATTAGTGCGATCTCTGGGTACAGTGTGATGGGGAGTATTAGTGCGGTGTCTGGGTACAGTGTGATGGGGACTATTGGTGCAGAGTCTGGGTACACTGTGATGGGGAGTATTAGTGCGGTGTCTGGGTACAGTGTGATGGGGTGTATTAGTGTGCTGTCTGGGTACAGTGTGATGGGGAGTATTAGTGCGGAGTCAGGGTACAGTGTGATGGGAGTATCAGTGTTGTGCCTGGGTACAATGTGCTAGGGAGTATTTGTGCAGTGACTGGGTACAGTGTGATTGGGAGTATTAGTGTGGTGTCTGGGTACAGTGTGATGGGGTGTATTATTGCTGTGTCTGAGCTCAGTGTGATGGGGGGTATTATTATCGTATCTCGGTACACTGTGATGGGAAGTATTAGTGCGGTGTCTGTGTACTGTGTGATCGGGAGTATAAGTGTGGTGTTTGGTAACAGTGTGATGGGGAGTATTAGTGTGGTGTCTGCTTACAATGTGATGGTGTGTATTAGTGTGGTGTCTGGGTACTGCGTGATGGGGAGTATTAGTGCGGTGTTTGGGTACAGTGTTACGTGGATTATAAGTGTGGTGTCTGGATAAAGTGCGATGGGGATTATTAGCGTGGTGTTTGGATACAGAGCGATGGGGAGTATTAGTGCTGTGTCTGGGTACAGTGTGATGGGGAGTATTAGTGTGGTGTCTGGGTACATTGTGATGGGGTGTAATAGTGCCATGTCTGGGTACTGTGTGATGGGGAGTATTAGTGTGGTGTCTGGGTACAGTGTGATGGGGAGTATTAGTGCTGTGTCTGGGTACAGTTTGATGGGGAGTATTAGTGTGGTGTCTGGGTACAGTGTGATGGGGAGTATTAGTGCGGTGTCTGGGTACAGTGTGATGGGGAGTATTAGTGTCGTGTCTGGGTACAGTGTGATGGGGAGTATTAGTGTCGTGTCTGGGTACAGTGTGATGGGGAGTATTAGTGTGGTGCCTGGGTACAGTGTGATGGGGGCATTAGTGTGGTGTCTGGGTAGAGTGCTTTGGGGAATATTAGTGCGGTGTCTGGGTAAAGTGTGATGGGGAGTATTAGTGCGGTGTCTGGGTGCAGTGTGATGGAGTATTAGTGTCGTGTCTGGGTACAGTTTGATGGGGAGTATTGGTGTGGTGTCTGGGATGCAGTGTGATGGGGAGTATTAGTGCGCTATCTGGGTACAGTGTGATGGGGAGTATTAGTGCGATCTCTGGGTACAGTGTGATGGGGAGTATTAGTGCGGTGTCTGGGTACAGTGTGATGGGGACTATTGGTGCAGAGTCTGGGTACACTGTGATGGGGTGTATTAGTGTGCTGTCTGGGTACAGTGTGATGGGGAGTATTAGTGCGGAGTCAGGGTACAGTGTGATGGGAGTATCAGTGTTGTGCCTGGGTACAATGTGCTAGGGAGTATTTGTGCAGTGACTGGGTACAGTGTGATTGGGAGTATTAGTGCGGTATTTGTGTACAGTGTGATGGGTAGTATTAGTGTGGTGTCTGGGTACAGTGTAATGTGTTGTATTAGTGAGGTGTCTGGGTATACTGTTATGGGGAATATTAGTGCGCTGTCTGGGTACAGTGTGACGGGTCGTATTAGTGTGGTGTCTGGGGACAGTGGGATGGGCAGTATTAGTGCAGTATTTTGGTACAGTGTGATGGGGAGTATTAGTGTGGTGTCTGGGTACAGTGTGATGGGGAGTATTAGTGTTGTGTCTGGATGCAGTGTGATGGGAAGTATTGGTGTGGTGTCTGGGTACAGTGTGATGGGGATTATAAGTGTGGTGTGTGGGTACACTGATGGGGAGTATTGGTGTGGTGTCTAGGATGCAGTGTGATGGGGAGTATTAGTGCAATCTCTGGGTGCAGTGTGATGGGGAGTATTAGTGCGGTGTCTGGGTTCAGTATGATGGGGAATATTAGTGCGCTGTCTGGGTACAGTGTGACGGGTCGTATTAGTGTGGTGTCTGAGGACAGTGGGATGGGCAGTATTAATGCAGTATTTGGGTACAGTGTGATGGGGAGTATTAGTGTGGTGTCTGGGTACAGTGTGATGGGGAGTGTTAGTGCAGTGTTCATGCACAGTGAGATGGGGAGTATTAGTGCTGTGTCTGGGTACAGTGTGACGGGGAGTATTAGTGTGGTGTCTGCTTACAATGTGATGGGGAGTATTAGTGTGATGTCTGGGTACGGTGTGATGGGATGTATTAGTGTGGTGTCTTTGTAGAGTGTGATGGGGAGTATTAGTGTGGTGTCTGGGTACAGTGTGATGGGGAGTATTAGTGTGGTGTTTGGGTACAGTGTGACGGGGAGTATTAGTGTGGTGTCTGCTTACAATGTGATGGGGAGTATTAGTGTGATGTCTGGGTACGGTGTGATGGGATGTATTAGTGTGGTGTCTTTGTAGAGTGTGATGGGGAGTATTAGTGTGGTGTCTGGGTACAGTGTGATGGGGAGTATTAGTGTGGTGTTTGGGTACAGTGTGATGGGGAGTATTAGTGTGGTGTCTGGATACAGTGTGATGGGGAGTATTAGTGCGGTGCTTGGGTACAGTGTGATGGGGAGTATTAGTGTGGTGTTTGGGTACAGTGTGATGGGGAGTATTAGTGGGGTGGTTGGTTACAGTGTGATGGGGTGATTTAGTGTGGTGTCTGCTTACAATGTGATGGTGTGTATTAGTGTGGTGTTTGGGTACAGTGTGATCGATGGTATTATTGTGATGTCTGGGTACAGTGTGATGGGGAGTATTAGTGCTGTGTCTGGGTACAGTGTGATGGGGAGTATTAGTGTGGTGTTTGGGTACAGTGTGATGGGGAGTATAATTGCGGTGTCTGGGTACATGATGATGGGGAGTATTAGTGTGGTGTCTGTGCACCTTCTGATGGGGAGTATTAGTGTGGTGTGTGGGTACATTGTGATGGGGAGTATTAGTGTGGTGTCTCGGTACAGTTTGATGGGGAGTATTAGTGCGGTGTTTGGCTACATTGTGATAGGGAGTATTATTACGGTGTCTGGGTACAGTTTGATGGGGAGTATTAGTGCGGTGTTTGGGTACAGTGTGATGGGGTATTAGTGTGGTGTCTGGGTACTGTGCGATGGGGATTATAAGTGTGATGTCTGGTTACGGTGTGATGGGAGGTATTAGTGCAGTGTCTGTGTAGAGTGTGATGGGGAGCTTCAGTACGGAATCTGGGTACAGTGTGATGGGGAGTATTAGTGCGGTGTCTGGGTACAGTGTGATGGGGAGAATTAGTGTCGTGTCTGGGTACAGTGTGATGGGGAGTATTAGTGTCGTGTCTGGGTACAGTGTGATGGGGAGGGTTAGTGTGGTGTCTGGGCACAGTGTGATGGGGGCATTAGTGTGGTGTCTGTGTACATTGTGATGGGGGTATGAGCGCGGTATTTGTGTACATTGTGATGGAGTATTAGTGTGGTTTCTGGGTACAGTGTGATGTGGTGTATTAGTGTGGTGTCTGGGTAGAGTGCTTTGGGGAATATTAGTGCGGTGTCTGGGTAAAGTGTGATGGGGAGTATTAGTGCGGTGTCTGGGTACAGTGTGATGGAGTATTAGTGTCGTGTCTGGGTACAGTTTGATGGGGAGTATTGGTGTGGTGTCTGGGATGCAGTGTGATGGGGAGTATTAGTGCGCTGTCTGGGTACAGTGTGATGGGGAGTATTAGTGCGATCTCTGGGTACAGTGTGATGGGGAGTATTGGTGCGGTGTCTGGGTACAGTGTGATGGGGACTATTGGTGCGGAGTCTGGGTACACTGTGATGGGGAGTATTAGTGTGCTGTCTGGGTACAGTGTGATGGGGAGTATTAGTGCGGAGTCAGGGTACAGTGTGATGGGAGTATCAGTGTTGTGCCTGGGTACAATGTGCTAGGGAGTATTTGTGCAGTGACTGGGTACATTGTGATGAGGGTATCAGTGCGGTATTTGTGTACAGTGTGATGGGTAGTATTAGTGTGGTGTCTGGGTACAGTGTAATGTGGTGTACTAGTGAGGTGTCTGGGAATATTAGTGCGCTGTCTGGGTACAGTGTGACGGGTCATATTAGTGTGGTGTCTGGGGACAGTGGGATGGGCAGTATTAGTGCAGTATTTTGGTAAAGTGTGATGGGGAGTATTAGTGTGGTGACTGGGTACAGTGTGATGGGGAGTATTGGTGTTGTGTCTGGATGCAGTGTGATGGGGAGTATCGGTGTCGTGTCTGGGTACAGTTTGATGGGGAGTGTTGGTGTGGTGTCTGGGATGCAGTGTGATGGGGAGTATTAGTGCGATCTCTGGGTGCAGTGTGATGGGGAGTATTAGAGGGCTCTCTGGTTACAGTGTGATGGGGAGTATTAGTGCGGTGTCTGGGTACAGTGTGATGGGGAGTATTAGTGCGGAGTCTGGGTACAGTGTGATGGGGAGTATTAGTGCGATCTCTGGGTGCAGTGTGATGGGGAGTATTAGAGGGCTCTCCGGTTACAGTGTGATGGGGAGTATTAGTGCGGTGTCTGGGTACAGTGTGATGGGGAGTATTAGTGCGGAGTCTGGGTACAGTGTGATGGGGAGTATTAGTGCGGTGTCTGGGTACAGTGTGATGGGGAATATTAGTGTGGTGTCTGGTTACAGTGTGATGGGGAGTATTAGTGTGGAGTCTGGGTACAGTGTGATGGGGAATATTAGTGTGGTGTCCGGGTACAGTGTGATTGGGAGTATAAGTGCGGTGTCTGTGTAGAGTGTGATGTGGCGCTTTAGTGCGGAGTCTGGGTGCAGTGTGATGGGGAGTATTAGTGTGGTGTCTGGGTGCAGTGTGATGGGGAGTATCAGTGTGGCGTCTGGTTACCGTGTGGTGGGGAGTATTAGTGTGGTGTCTGGGTGCAGTGTGATGGGGAGTATCAGTGTGGTGTCTGGTTACAGTATTATGGGGAGTATCAGTGTTGTGCCTGGGTACAATGTGCTAGGGAGTATTTGTGCAGTGACTGGGCACAGTGTGATGGGGGCATTAGTGTGGTGTCTGGGTACATTGTCATGGGGGTATTAGTGCGGTATTTGGGTACAGTGTGATGGGGTGTATTAGTGCGGTGTCTGGGTAGAGTGCGATGAGGTGTATTAGTGCGGTGTCTGGGAAGAGTGCGATGAGGAGTATTACTGAGGTGTCTGGCTGTAGTGTTAAGGGGAATATTAGGGTGATGTTTGGGTAGAATGTGATGGGAGTATTAGTGCGGTGTCTGGGTACAATGTGATGGGGAGCATTAGTGTGGTGTCTGGGTAGAGTGTGATGCGGTGCTTTAGTGCTGAGTCTGGGTACAGTGTGATGGGGAGTATTAGTGCGGAGTCTGGGTACAGTGTGAAGGGGAGTATTAGTGCGGCGAATGGGTGCAGTGTGATGGGGAATATTAGTGCACTGTCTGGGTACAGTGCGATGGGGAGTATTAGTGCGGTGTCTGGGTACAGTGTGATGGGGGCATTCGTGTGGTGTCTGGGTACATTGTGATGGGGGTATGAGTGCGGTATTTGTGTACATTGTGATGGGGAGTATTAGTGTGGTGTCTGGGTACAGTGTGATGTGGTGTATTAGTGTGGTGTCTGGGTAGAGTGCTTTGGGGAATATTAGTGTGGTGTCCGTGTACAGTGTGATTGGGAGTATTAGTGTGGTGTCTGGGTACAGTATGATGGAGGCATTAGTGTGGTGTCTGGGTCTGTGTGATGGGGTGTATTAATGCGGTGTCTGGGTAGAGTGCGATGAGCAGTATTAGTGAGGTGTCTGGGTATAGTGTTATGGGGAATATTAGGGTGGTGTTTGGGTAGAATGTGATGGGAGCATTCGTGCGGTGTCTGGGTACAGTGTGATGGGGGTATTATTGTTGTGTCTGGGTACAGTGTGATGGGGATTATAAGTGTGATGTCTGGGTACGGTGTGATGGGAGGAATTAGTGCGGTCGCTGTGTAGTGTATGATGGGGAGCTTTACTGTGGTGTCTGTGTAGAGTGTGATGGGGAGCTTTAGTGCGGAGTCTGGGTACAGTGTCATGGAGAGTATTTGTGCTCTGTCTGAGTACAGTGTGATGTGCAGTATTAGTGCTGTGTTTGGGTACAGTGTTACATGGAGTATTAGTGCGGTGTCTGGGTACAGTATGATGGGGTGTATTATTGCTGTGTCTGAGCTCAGTGTGATGGGGGGTATTACTATGGTATCTCGGTACACTGTGATGGGAAGTATTAGTGCGGTTTCTGTGTACAGTTTGATGGGGAGTATTAGTGCGGTGTTTGGGTACAGTGTTACGTGGATTATAAGTGCGGTGTCTGGATAAAGTGCGATGGTACAGACTGATGGGGAGTATTAGTGCTGTGTCTGGGTACAGTGTGACGGGGAGTATTAGTGTGGTGTTTGGGTACAGTGTGATGGGGAGTATAAGTGCGGCATCTGGGTACATGATGGGGAGTATTAGTGTGGTGTCTGTTTACCTTGTGATGGGGAGTATTAGTGAGGTGTTTGGGTACATTGTGAAGGGGAGTATTAGTGTCGTGTCTGGGTACAGTTTGATGGGGAGTATTAGTGAGGTGTTTGGGTACATTGTGATGGGGTGTATAATTGCTGTGTCTGAGCACAGTGTGATGGGGGTATTACTGTTGTGTCTGGGTACACTGTGATTGGGAGTATTAGTGTGGAGTCTAGTTACAGTGTGATGGGGAGTATTAGTGTGGTGTCTGGGTACAGTTTGATGGGAATATTAGTGTCGTGTCTGCTTACAGTGTGAAGGGGAGTATTAGTGCTGTGTCTGAGCACTGTGATGGGGAGTATTAGTGCGGTGTTTGGGTACAGTGTTACGTGGATTATAAGTGTCGTGTCTGGGTACAGTATGATGGGGATTATTAGCGTGGTTTCTGGTTACAGTGTGATGGGAAGTATTATTGCGGTGTTTGGGTACAGTGTGATGGGGAGTTTTAGTGCGGTGTCTGGGATCAGTATGAAGGGGAGTATTAGTGTGCTGTCTGGGTACAGTGTGATGGGGAGTCTTAGTCTGGTGTTTCTTTACAGTGTGATGGGGAATATTAGTGTGGTGTCTGGTTACATTGTGATGGGGTGTAATAGTGCCGTGTCTGGGTACAGTGTGATGGGGAGTATTACTGTTGTGTCTTGGTACAGTGTGATGGGGAGTATTTGTGCGCTGTCTGGGTACAGTGTAATGGGGAGTATTAGTGTGGTGTTTGTTTACAGTGTGTTGGGGTGTATTAGTGTGGTGTCTGGCTACAGTGTCATGGGGAGTCTTGGTGTGTTGTTTCGGTACAGTATGATGGAGAGTATTAGTGCGCTGTCTGGGTACAGTGTGGGGGGAGTATTATTTCGGTGTCTGGGTACAGTGTGATGGGGTGTAATACTGCCGTGTCTGAGTGCAGTGTGATGGGGAGTATTAACGCGGTGTCTGGGTTCAGTGTGAAGGGGAGTATTAGCGTGGTTTCTGGGTACAGTGTGATGGGGACTATTAGTGTGGAGTCCGGGTACAGTGTGATGGGGAGTATTAGTGTGGTGTCTGGGTACAGTGTGATGGGGTGAATTAGTGTGGTGTCTGGGTACATTGTGATGGGGTGTAATAGTGCCATGTCTGGGTACTGTGTGATGGGGATTATTACTGTTGTGTCTGGGTACAGTGAGATGGGGAGTATTAGTGCGGTGTCTGGGTTCAGTATGATGGGGAGTATTGCTGTTGTGTCTGGGTACAGTGTGATGGGGAGTATTAGTGTGCTGTCTGGGTACAGTGAGATGGGGAGTATTAGTGCGGTGTCTGGGTACATTGTGATGGGGAGTATTGCTGTTGTGTCTGGGTACATTGTGATGGGGAGTATTAGTGTGGTGTCTGGGTATAGTTTGATGGTAATATTAGTGCGGCGTCTGTGTACAGTGTGATGGGGAGTATTAGTGTGGTGTCTGGGTTCATTGTGATGGGGAGTATTAGTGTGTTGTCTGAATACAGTGTGATGGGGAGTATTAGTGCAGTGTTTGTGCACAGTGAGATGGGGAGTATTAGTGTGGTGTCTGGGTACAGTTTGATGGGGAGTATTAGTGTGGTGTTTGGGTACAGTGTGATGGGGAGTATTAGTGCGGTATTTTGGTACAGTGTGATGGGGAGTATTAGTGCAGTGTCTGGGTAGAGTGTGATGGGGAGTATTATTGCACTGTGTAAAATGTGATAGGGAGTATTTGTGCAGTGACTGGGTACAGTGTGATGGGTAGTATTAGTGTGGTGTCTGGGTACAGTGTGATGTGGTGTACTAGTGAGGTGTCTGGGTACAGTGCGATGGGGAGTATTAGTGTAGTGCCTGGGTACAGTGAGATGGGGAGTATTGGGCGGTGCCTGGGTACAGCGTGATGGGGAGTATTAGTGCGGTGTCTGGGTACAGCGTGATGGGGAGTATTAGTGCGGTGTCTGGTTACAGTGTGATGGGGAGTATTAGTGTGGAGTCTGGGTACAGTGTGATGGGGAGTATTAGTGTGGAGTCTGGGTACAGTGTGATGGGGAATATTAGTGTGGAGTCTGGGTACAGTGTGATGGGGAATATTAGTGTGGCGTATGGTTACAGTATTATGGGGAGTATCAGTGTTGTGCCTGGGTACAATGTGCTACGGAGTATTTGTGCAGTGACTGGGCACAGTGTGATTGGTAGTGTTAGTGTGGTGTCCGGGTACAGTGTGATTGGGAGTATAAGTGCGGTGTCTGTGTAGAGTGTGATGTGGCGCTTTAGTGCGGAGTCTGGGTACAGTGTGATTGGGAGTATTAGTGTGGTGTCTGGGTACAGTATGATGGAGGCATTAGTGTGGTGTCTGGGTCTGTGTGATGGGGTGTATTAATGCGGTGTCTGGGTAGAGTGCGATGAGCAGTATTAGTGAGGTGTCTGGGTATAGTGTTATGGGGAATATTAGGGTGGTGTTTGGGTAGAATGTGATGGGAGCATTCGTGCGGTGTCTGGGTACAGTGTGATGGGGTGTATTAGTGCGGTGTCTGGGTACAGTGTGATGGGGAGTATTAGTGTCGTGTCTGGGTACAGTGTGATGGGGAGTATTAGTGTGTTGTCTGGGTACAGTGTGATGGGGAGTATTAGTGTGGTGTCTGGGTGCATTGAGATGGTACATTAGAGCGGTGTCTGGGTGCAGTGTGATGGGGAGTATTAGTGTGGTGTCTGGTTACAGTGTGATGTGGTTGTGGTAAACCACTGTTATACCTGCCTGTGTGGGTGTTTGTATTCCACTGTGTACATGTCTGTACATGCCTCGGCTGACTCCTCCCACGAGTCCAGGTATAAAGGTGACTGCTCCACAGTCCCTCTGTATTCTGGACTGGTCGACCACTCGAGGCACACCTTCATTCTCTTGTTAATAAAAGCCTGTTAGTTACTCGCTTAACCTCAGTCTTTTGAGTAATTGATAGCGCATCAATTTTATTAACAAGATTTTTTTATAATGGAGAAGATCCTCACACCAGCATGCCTGGGCTTAGACCATCGGGAGGCGGACGCATCCACCAAGTTTGCTCACTGGCTTAGGTGCTTTGAAAGATTCCTGATCGCCTCCGCTGCAACGGTCAAATCGGATGAGGACAAACTGGATGTCCTGACCTCCAAAGTGAACCACTCGGTCATCCAGGACGCGACCTCGTACACGGCTGCTCTCAAGCTCCTCAAGGACCAGTACACGCGCCCAGTGAACGAGGTGTACGCCAGGCACCTCCTGGGGAGTCGTAAACAACAACCTGGGGAATCGACCAAGGAATACCTTCAGGCACTGTCTGTGCTTGGCCGGGCCTGTGGTTGTAAGGATGTAAAGGCCGCCGTGTACACAGAGGAACTTATCCGGGACGCTTTGTAGCGGGCCACAGGTCCAATTACACCCGACAGCGACTGTTGGAGCAGAGTGACCTCGACCTCAACAAGGCCTCTGAACTCGCACTATCATTGGACGCAGCCTACCGGGGCATGGATGCCTACTCCTCTGCACCGTGGACGCCGCAGGGAACGACAGCCTGGGACACGGTAGGACCATCTCATAGCACCGTGCCAGCCCAGCCACATCCCAGCAACGGCCCAACTACAGCAGCAGTGTCCCAAGGCCAGAAATGCTACTTCTGTGGCCAGGCCAAACACCCCAGAGCGCGCTGCCCGGCGAAAAATGCAATCTGCTCGGGCTGCGGGAAGAAGGGACACTACGCCAGCGTCTGCAGGGCCAAAGCCACCCCGAACCCCAGCAGCGCCGCGTGTGGGCCGTGCGGGCCGCCATCTTGGGCCTCCCCAGCCATGTGCGAACCACCGGAACAGCAGCCACATGGGGATCATGGACGCCGCCATCTTGGACGCCAGCCGGGACGCAGCAGGCCCCCAACACCGCCTCATCTGATACCTGCAGCGACACACCGACCCCTACGCTGGCCTCCGTTACGCTGGACCAAGCGAGACCGCACCAACTGGCCCGGTCCACAATGGACATTAAGGTAAATGGTCACGAAACAACCTGCCTTTTTGACTCTGGGAGCACGGAGAGCTTCATCCACCCCGACACGGTGCGGCGTTGCCCTCTCCCAGTCCTGCCTGCGCACCAGCGGATTTCTATGGCCTCCGAGTCCCAGTCGGCGGACATTGGCGGCTACTGCGTGGTGACACTCTTAGTAGACCGGACTGTGTACGATAATTTTAAACTTCTGGTCCTGCCCCACCTCTGCGCTGCCGTTCTACTGGGGTTAGATTTTCAGTGCCACCTTAAAAGTGTTACGATGGCGTACGGTGGACCCCTCCCCCCACTCACAGTCCGCAGCCAGCAGCTTCCAAATTGCCCGCCGCGCACCAGGTGCAACCTCTCCACACTCAGAGTCACCCCCCCCCCCCACTGTTTGCTAACCTCACCCCCGACTGTAAGCCCATTGCCACAAAGAGCAGGCGATACAGTGCCGGGGACAGGGTTTTCATTAAAACCGAAGTGGAGCGGCTCCTGAAGGAGGGGATTATTGAGGGCAGCACCAGCCCCTGGCGAGCCCAGGTTGTGGTCGTTAAGACCGGCGAGAAGCAGCGCCTGGTCATCGACTACAGCCAGACAATAAATCGCTACACCCTGCTGGACGCTTACCCACTCCCCCGCATAGCTGATATGGTCAACCAGATCGCGCAGTACCGCGTCTTCTTGACCATTGACCTGAAATCAGCGTACCACCAGCTCCCTATCCGCCCTGAGGACCGCCAGTATACTGCCTTTGAGGCAAACGGCCGCCTCTATCACTTCCTTAGGGTTCACTTTGGCGTCACCAACGGGGTCTCCGTCTTCCAAAGGGAGATGGACCGGATGGTCGATCAAAATGCGTTGCAGGCCACTTTCCCATATCTGGACAATGTGACCATCTGCGGCCATGACTTGCAGGACCATGACGCAAACCTCAAAAAATTCCTCTGCACCGCCCAACTCCTGAACCTGACGTATAACAAGGAGAAGTGCATATTCCGCACAACCCGCCTCGCCATCCTTGGCTGTGTTGTAGAACACGGAGTCATCGGTCCCGACCCCGACCGGATGCGTCCCCTTATGGAACTCCCACTGCCCCACTGCCTCAAGGCCCTGAAGAGGTGCCTAGGGTTTTTCTCCTATTACGCCCAGTGGGTCCCCTACTATGCGGACAAGGCCCGTCCGCTGATCAAGTCCACCTCTTTTCCCTTGACGGCAGAGGCCCGCTTAGCCTTCCACCGTATCAAGGAAGACATTGCCAAAGCCACCATGCACGCAGTGGACGAATCCATCCCCTTCTAGGTGGAAAGCGACGCGTCCGACTTTGCCCTGGCCGCTACCCTTAATCAGGCGGGATGACCCGTGGCCTTCTTTTCACGATACCTCCAGGGCCCGGAGACCAGACACTCCGCTGTTGAGAAGGAGGCCCAGGCTATTGTGGAGGCTGTGCGTCATTGGAGGCACTACCTGGCCGGAAAACGATTTACCCTACTCACTGACCAGCGTTCAGTTGCTTTTATGTTTAACAACAAGCAGAGGGGCACAATCAAAAACGACAAGATCTTGAGGTGGAGAATCGAACTTTCCACCTACAATTACGAGATCTTGTACCGGCCCGGGAAGCTCAATGAACCCCCGGATGCTCTATCGCGTGGCACCTGCGCCAGCGCGCAGATTGATAGACTGCGGGCCCTCCACAATGACCTCTGCCACCCGGGGGTCACCAGGTTCTTCCACTTCATCAAGGCCCGCAACCTGCCTTACTCCATTGAGGAGGTCAGGACCATGACCAGGAACTGCCAAGTCTGCGCTGAGTGCAAACCGCACTTTTATAGACCAGACAGGGCTCACCTGATAAAAGCCACTCGCCCCTTAACGTTGATTTTATAGGGCCTCTCCCCTCCTCCGACCGCAATGTGTACTTCCTCAACATTATTGATGAGTACTCCCGTTTCCCGTTCGCCATCCTCTGCCCGGACATGACCAGTGCCACGGTCATTAAATGTCTGAACGACCTCTTCACCCTGTTCGGTTTCCCCAGCTATATCCATAGCAACCGGGGCTCATCGTTTATGAGCGACGAACTCCGCCAGAACCTGCTCGCTAGGGGTATTGCCACAAGCAGGACCACCAGTTACAACCCCCGGGGGAACGGACAGGTGGAAAGAGAGAATGCGACAGTTTGGAAGGCCGCCCTGCTAGCCTTAAAGTCTAGGGGCCTTCCGATCTCCCGCTAGCAGGATGTGCTCCCCGATGCGCTCCACTCTATTCGGTCACTGCTCTGCACTGCCACTAACGCCACCCCTCATGAGAAAATGTTTGTCTTCGGAAGGAAGTCCACATCGGGGACATCGCTACCGCCATGGCTGACGTCCCCAGGGCCGGTCCTACTGAGAAGACACGTGAGGACCCATAAAATGGACCCCCTGGTCGAGAGGGTTGACCTCCTCCACGCCAACCCCCAGTATGCTTACATTGCGTACCCGGACGGGCGGGAGGACACAGTCTCCATACGAGACCTCGCACCCTCGGGGGCCCCAGTAACCCACTACCACCCCCCCCACGATCCAATATCCAACCCCAGCAGACGGCACGCCTGCGACCCGCTCGACACCCACGAGGACTACACACCAGTGCCCCAGCCTAAGCGGGACTCGACGCCGGAAGCTTCACTAACCCTGCCGTCGCCACGTCGATCACAGCGGCAGACAAGACCTCCGGAGAGACTCCAATACACAAACTTTTAATACACTTCACCCCGCCGGACTCATTTTTAAACAAGGGGTGAATGTGGTAAACCACTGTTATACCTGCCTGTGTGGGTGTTTGTATTCCACTGTGTACATGTCTGTACATGCCTCGGCTGACTCCGCCCATGGGTCCAGGTATAAAGGTGACTGCTCCACAGTCCCTCTGTATTCTGGACTGGTCGACCGCTCGAGGCACACCTTCATTCTCTTGTTAATAAAAGCCTGGTAGTTACTCGCTTAACCTCAGTCTTTTGAGTAATTGATAGCGCATCAGTGGTGTATTAGTGTGGTGTCTGGCTACAGTGTGATGGGGAGTATTAGTGTGGTGTTTGTGTACAATGTAATGGGGAGTATTAGTGCGGTGTCTGGGTACAGTGTGATGGGGAGTATTACTGCTGTGTTTGGGTACAGTGTGATGGGAAGTATTAGTGCGGTGTCTGGGTACAGTGTGATAGGGATTATTAGTGCGGTGTCTGGGTACAGTGTAATTGGGAGTATTAGTGCGGTGTTTGTGTACAGTGTGATGGGGAGTATTATTGTAGTGTCTGGTTACAGTGTGTTAGGGAGAATTAGTGTGGTGCCTGTGTACAGTGCAATGGGGAGTATTAGTGTGGTGTCTGGGTACATTGTGATGGGGAGTCCTAGTGTGGTGTTTCGGTACAGAGTGATGGGGATTATTAGTGCGGTGTCTGGGTAGAGTGTGATGGGAAGGATTAGTGCGGTGTCTGGGTACAGTGAGATGGGGAGTACTAGTGCAGAGTCTGGGTACAGTGTGATGGGGAGAATTAGTGCGGTGTCTGGGGACAGTGTGATGGGGTGTATTAGTGCGGTGTCTGGGTAAAGGGGGATGGGGAGTATTAGAGCGGTGTCTAGGTACAGTGTGATGGGGAGTATTGCTGTTGTGTCTGGGTACAGTGTGATGGGGTTTATTACTGTTGTGTCTGGGTACAGTGAGATGGGGAGTATTAGTGCGGTGTCTGGGTTCAGTATGAAGGGGAGTATTAGTGTTGTTTGGTTACAGTGTGATGGGGTGTATTAGTGTGCTGTCTGGGTACAGTGTGATCGGGAGTATTAGTGTGGTGTTTCGGTACAGTGTGATGGGGAGTATTAGTGCAGTGTCTGGGTACAGTGTGATGGGAAGTATTAGTGCAGTGTCTGGGTAAAGTGTGATGGGGAGTATTTGTGCGCTGTCTGGGTACAGTGTGATGGGGAGTGTTAGTGTGGAGTCTGGGTACAGTGTGATGGGGAGTATTTGTGCGCTGTCTGGGTACAGTGTGATGGGGAGTGTTAGTGTGGAGTCTGGGTACAGTGTGATGGGGTGTGTTAGTGTGGTGTCTGGGTAAAGGGGGATGGGGTGTATTAGTGCGGTGTCTGGGTACCGTGTGATGGGGAGTATTAGTGTGGTGTTTGGTTACAGTCTGATGGGAAGTATTAGTGCGGTATCTGTGTACAGTGTGATGAGGAGTAGTAGTGTGGTGTTTGTTTACAGTGTGATGGGGTGTATTAGTGTTGTGTCTGGCTACGGTGTCATGGGGAGTCTTGGTGTGCTGTTTCGGTACAGTATGATGGGGAGTATTAGTGCGTTGTCTGGGTACAGTGTGATGGGGTGTAATACTGCAGTGTCTGAGTACAGTGTGATGGGGAGTATTAACGCGGTGTTTTTGTACAGTGTGATGGGGAATATTAGTGTGGTGTCTGGGTACAGTGTGAATGGGAGTATTAGTGTGGTTTCTGGGTAAGGTGTGATGGGGAGTATTAGTGTGGAGTCCGGGTACAATGTGATGGGGAGTATTAGTGTGCTGTATGGGTACAGTGTCATGGGGAGTATTTGTGCAGTATCTGGTTACAGTCTGATGGGGAGTATTATTTCGGTGTCTGGGTACAGTGTGATGGGGAGTATTACTGTGATGGGGAGTATTAGTGTGGTGTCTGGGTACAGTGTGATGGGGAGTATTGGTGTGGTGTCTGGTTACAGTGTGATGGGGAGTATTAGTGTGGTGACTGGGTACAGTGTGATGGAGAGTATTAGTGTGGTGTCTGGGTACAGTGTCATGGGGTGTATTACTGCGGTATTTGGGTACAGTGTGATGGGGGTATTATTGTTGTGTCTGGGTACAGTGCGATGGGGATTATAAGTGTGATGTCTGGGTACGGTGTGATGGGAGGTATTAGTGCGGTCGCTGTGTAGTGTATGATGGGGAGCTTTACTGTGGTGTCTGTGTAGAGTGTGATGGGGAGCTTTAGTGCGGAGTCTGGGTACAGTGTCATGGAGAGTATTAGTGCTCTGTCTGAGTACAGTGTGATGTGCAGTATTAGTGCTGTGTTTGGGTACAGTGTTACATGGAGTATTAGTGCGGTGTCTGGGTACAGTATGATGGGGTGTATTATTGCTGTGTCTGAGATCAGTGTGATGGGGGGTATTACTATGGTATCTCGGTACACTGTGATGGGAAGTATTAGTGCGGTTTCTGTGTACAGTTTGATGGGGAGTATTAGTGCGGTGTTTGGGTACAGTGTTACGTGGATTATAAGTGCGGTGTCTGGATAAAGTGCGATGGTACAGACTGATGGGGAGTATTAGTGCTGTGTCTGGGTACAGTGTGACGGGGAGTATTAGTGTGGTGTTTGGGTACAGTGTGATGGGGAGTATAAGTGCGGCATCTGGGTACATGATGGGGAGTATTAGTGTGGTGTCTGTTTACCTTGTGATGGAGTATTAGTGAGGTGTTTGGGTACATTGTGAAGGGGAGTATTAGTGTCGTGTCTGGGTACAGTTTGATGGGGAGTATTAGTGAGGTGTTTGGGTACATTGTGATGGGGTGTATAATTGCTGTGTCTGAGCACAGTGTGATGGGGGTATTACTGTTGTGTCTGGGTACACTGTGATGGGGAGTATTAGTGTGGAGTCTAGTTACAGTGTGATGGGGAGTATTAGTGTGGTGTCTGGGTACAGTTTGATGGGGAGTATTAGTGCGGTGTTTGGGTACAGTGTGATGGGGAGTATTAGTGTGGTGTCTGGGTACAGTGCGATGGGGAGTATTCGTGTAGTGTTTGGTTACAGTGTGATGGGGAGTATTAGTGTGCTGTCTGGGTACAGTGTGATGGGAATATTAGTGTCGTGTCTGGGTACAGTGTGAAGGGGAGTATTAGTGCTGTGTATGAGCACAGTGTGATGGGGAGTATTAGTGCGGTGTTTGGGTACAGTGTTACGTGGATTATAAGTGTCGTGTCTGGGTACAGTTTGATGGGGATTATTAGCGTGGTTTCTGGTTACAGTGTGATGGGAAGTATTATTGCGGTGTTTGGGTACAGTGTGATGGGGAGTATTAGTGTGGTGTCTGGGTACAGTGTGATGGGGTGAATTAGTGTGGTGTCTGGGTACATTGTGATGGGGTGTAATAGTGCCATGTCTGGGTACTGTGTGATGGGGATTATTACTGTTGTGTCTGGGTACAGTGAGATGGGGAGTATTAGTGCATTGTCTGGGTACAGTGTGATGGGGAGTATTTGTGCGCTGTCTGGGTACAGTGTGATGGGGAGTATTAGCGTGGTGTCTGGGTACAGTGTGATGGGAAGTATTGGTGTGGTGTCTGGGTACAGTGTGATGGGGATTATAGGTGTGATGCCTGGGTACGATGTGATGGGAGGTATTAAAGTGGTGTCTGTGTAGAGTGTGATGGGGAGCTTTAGTGCGGAGTCTGGGTACAGTGTCATGGAGAGTATTAGTGCTCTGTCTGAGTACAGTGTGATGTGCAGTATTAGTGCTGTGTTTGGGTGCAGTGTTACATGGAGTATTAGTGCGGTGTCTGGGTACAGTATGATGGGGTGTATTATTGCTGTGTCTGAGCTCAGTGTGATGGGGGGTATTACTATGGTATCTCGGTACACTGTGATTCGAAGTATTAGTGCGGTTTCTGTGTACAGTTTGATGGGGAGTATTAGTGCGGTGTTTGGGTACAGTGTTACGTGGATTATAAGTGTGGTGTCTGGATAAAGTGCGATGGGGATTATTAGCGTGGTGTTTGGGTACAGACTGATGGGGAGTATTAGTGCTGTGTCTGGGTACAGTGTGACGGGGTGTATTAGTGTGGTGTTTGGGTACAGTGTGATGGGGAGTATAAGTGCGGCATCTGGGTGCATGATGGGGAGTGTTAGTGTGGTGTCTGTTTACCTTGTGATGGGGAGTATTAGTGAGGTGTTTGGGTACATTGTGAAGGGGAGTATTAGTGTCGTGTCTGGGTACAGTTTGATGGGGAGTATTAGTGAGGTGTTTGGGTACATTGTGATGGGGTGTATAATTGCTGTGTCTGAGCACAGTGTGATGGGGTATTACTGTTGTGTCTGGGTACACTGTGATTGGGAGTATTAGTGTGGAGTCTAGTTACAGTGTGATGGGGAGTATTAGTGTGGTGTCTGGGTACAGTTTGATGGGAATATTAGTGTCGTGTCTGCTTACAGTGTGAAGGGGAGTATTAGTGCTGTGTCTGAGCACTGTGATGGGGAGTATTAGTGCGGTGTTTGGGTACAGTGTTACGTGGATTATAAGTGTCGTGTCTGGGTACAGTATGATGGGGATTATTAGCGTGGTTTCTGGTTACAGTGTGATGGGAAGTATTATTGCGGTGTTTGGGTACAGTGTGATGGGGAGTTTTAGTGCGGTGTCTGGGATCAGTATGAAGGGGAGTATTAGTGTGCTGTCTGGGTACAGTGTGATGGGGAGTCTTAGTCTGGTGTTTCTTTACAGTGTGATGGGGAATATTAGTGTGGTGTCTGGTTACATTGTGATGGGGTGTAATAGTGCCGTGTCTGGGTACAGTGTGATGGGGAGTATTACTGTTGTGTCTTGGTACAGTGTGATGGGGAGTATTTGTGCGCTGTCTGGGTACAGTGTAATGGGGAGTATTAGTGTGGTGTTTGTTTACAGAGTGTTGGGGTGTATTAGTGTGGTGTCTGGCTACAGTGTCATGGGGAGTCTTGGTGTGTTGTTTCGGTACAGTATGATGGAGAGTATTAGTGCGCTGTCTGGGTACAGTGTGGGGGGAGTATTATTTCGGTGTCTGGGTACAGTGTGATGGGGTGTAATACTGCCGTGTCTGAGTGCAGTGTGATGGGGAGTATTAGCGTGGTTTCTGGGTACAGTGTGATGGGGACTATTAGTGTGGAGTCCGGGTACAGTGTGATGGGGAGTGTTAGTGTGGTGTCTGGGTACAGTGTGATGGGGACTATTAGTGTGGAGTCCGGGTACAGTGTGATGGGGTGAATTAGTGTGGTGTCTGGGTACATTGTGATGGGGTGTAATAGTGCCATGTCTGGGTACTGTGTGATGGGGATTATTACTGTTGTGTCTGGGTACAGTGAGATGGGGAGTATTAGTGCGGTGTCTGGGTTCAGTATGATGGGGAGTATTGCTGTTGTGTCTGGGTACAGTGTGATGGGGAGTATTAGTGTGCTGTCTGGGTACAGTGAGATGGGGAGTATTAGTGCGGTGTCTGGGTACATTGTGATGGGGAGTATTGCTGTTCTGTCTGGGTACATTGTGATGGGGAGTATTAGTGTGGTGTCTGGGTATAGTTTGATGGTAATATTAGTGCGGCGTCTGTGTACAGTGTGATGGGGAGTATTAGTGTGGTGTCTGGGTTCATTGTGATGGGGAGTATTAGTGTGTTGTCTGAATACAGTGTGATGGGGAGTATTAGTGCAGTGTTTGTGCACAGTGAGATGGGGAGTATTAGTGCGGTGTCTGGGTACATTGTGATGGGGAGTATTAGTGTGGTGTCTGGGTTCATTGTGATGGGGAGTATTAGTGTGTTGTCTGAATACAGTGTGATGGGGAGTATTAGTGCAGTGTTTGTGCACAGTGAGATGGGGAGTATTAGTGCGGTGTCTGGGTACATTGTGATGGGGAGTATTAGTGTGGTGTGTGTGTACATTGTGATGGGGAGTATTAGTGTGGTGTCTGGGTACAGTTTGATGGGGAGTATTAGTGTGGTGTTTGGGTACAGTGTGATGGGGAGTATTAGTGCGGTATTTTGGTACAGTGTGATGGGGAGTATTAGTGCAGTGTCTGGGTAGAGTGTGATGGGGAGTATTATTGCACTGTCTGTGTAAAATGTGATAGGGAGTATTTGTGCAGTGACTGGGTACAGTGTGATGGGTAGTATTTGTGCAGTGACTGGGTACAGTGTGATGTGGTGTACTAGTGAGGTGTCTGGGTACAGTGCGATGGGGAGTATTAGTGTAGTGCCTGGGTACAGTGTGATGGGGAGTATTGGGCGGTGTCTGGGTACAGCGTGATGGGGAGTTTTAGTGCAGTGTCTGGGTACAGTGTGATGGGGAGTATTAGTGTGGTGTCTGGGTACTGCGTGATGGGGAGTATTAGTGCTTTGTCTGGGTACAGTGTGATGGGGAGTATTAGTGCGGTGTCTGGGTACAGTGTGATGGGGAGTATTAGTGTGGTGTCTGGGTACAGTGTGATGGGGAGTATTAGTGCTTTGTCTGGGTACAGTGTGATGGGGAGTATTAGTGCTTTGTCTGGGTACAGTGTGATGGGGAGTATTAGTGCTTTGTCTGGGTACAGTGTGATGGGGAGTATTAGCGTGGTGTCTGGTTACAGTGTGATGGGAAGTATTGGTGTGGTGTCTGGGTACAGTGTGATGGGGATTATAAGTGTGGTGTGTGGGTACACTGATGGGGAGTATTAGTGCTCTGTCTGAGTACAGTGTGATGTGCAGTATTAGTGCTGTGTTTGGGTACAGTGTTACGTGGAGTATTAGTGTGGTGTCTGGGTACAGTGTGATGGGGTGTATTAGTGCGGTGTCTGGGTACAGTGTGATGGGGTGTATTATTGCTGTGTCTGAGCTCAGTGTGATGGGGGGTATTATTATCGTATCTCGGTACACTGTGATGGGAAGTATTAGTGCGGTGTCTGTGTACTGTGTGATCGGGAGTATAAGTGTGGTGTTTGGTAACAGTGTGATGGGGAGTATTAGTGCGATCTCTGGGTACAGTGTGATGGGGAGTATTAGTGCGGTGTCTGGGTACAGTGTGATGGGGACTATTGGTGCAGAGTCTGGGTACACTGTGATGGGGAGTATTAGTGCGGTGTCTGGGTACAGTGTGATGGGGTGTATTAGTGTGCTGTCTGGGTACAGTGTGATGGGGAGTATTAGTGCAGAGTCAGGGTACAGTGTGATGGGAGTATCAGTGTTGTGCCTGGGTACAATGTGCTAGGGAGTATTTGTGCAGTGACTGGGTACAGTGTGATTGGGAGTATTAGTGCGGTATTTGTGTACAGTGTGATGGGTAGTATTAGTGTGGTGTCTGGGTACAGTGTAATGTGTTGTATTAGTGAGGTGTCTGGGTATACTGTTATGGGGAATATTAGTGCGCTGTCTGGGTACAGTGTGACGGGTTGTATTAGTGTGGTGTCTGGGGACAGTGGGATGGGCAGTATTAGTGCAGTATTTTGGTACAGTGTGATGGGGAGTATTGGTGTGGTGTCTAGGATGCAGTGTGATGGGGAGTATTAGTGCAATCTCTGGGTGCAGTGTGATGGGGAGTATTAGTGCGGTGTCTGGGTTCAGTATGATGGGGAATATTAGTGCGCTGTCTGGGTACAGTGTGACGGGTCGTATTAGTGTGGTGTCTGCTTACAATGTGATGGGGAGTATTAGTGTGATGTCTGGGTACGGTGTGATGGGATGTATTAGTGTGGTGTCTTTGTAGAGTGTGATGGGGAGTATTAGTGTGGTGTCTGGGTACAGTGTGATGGGGAGTATTAGTGTGGTGTTTGGGTACAGTGTGACGGGGAGTATTAGTGTGGTGTCTGCTTACAATGTGATGGGGAGTATTAGTGTGATGTCTGGGTACGGTGTGATGGGATGTATTAGTGTGGTGTCTTTGTAGAGTGTGATGGGGAGTATTAGTGTGGTGTCTGGGTACAGTGTGATGGGGAGTATTAGTGTGGTGTTTGGGTACAGTGTGATGGGGAGTATTAGTGTGGTGTCTGGATACAGTGTGATGGGGAGTATTAGTGCGGTGCTTGGGTACAGTGTGATGGGGAGTATTAGTGTGGTGTTTGGGTACAGTGTGATGGGGAGTATTAGTGGGGTGGTTGGTTACAGTGTGATGGGGTGATTTAGTGTGGTGTCTGCTTACAATGTGATGGTGTGTATTAGTGTGGTGTTTGGGTACAGTGTGATCGATGGTATTATTGTGATGTCTGGGTACAGTGTGATGGGGAGTATTAGTGCTGTGTCTGGGTACAGTGTGATGGGGAGTATTAGTGTGGTGTTTGGGTACAGTGTGATGGGGAGTATAATTGCGGTGTCTGGGTACATGATGATGGGGAGTATTAGTGTGGTGTCTGTGCACCTTCTGATGGGGAGTATTAGTGTGGTGTGTGGGTACATTGTGATGGGGAGTATTAGTGTGGTGTCTCGGTACAGTTTGATGGGGAGTATTAGTGCGGTGTTTGGCTACATTGTGATGGGGAGTATTATTACGGTGTCTGGGTACAGTTTGATGGGGAGTATTAGTGCGGTGTTTGGGTACAGTGTGATGGGGTATTAGTGTGGTGTCTGGGTACTGTGCGATGGGGATTATAAGTGTGATGTCTGGTTACGGTGTGATGGGAGGTATTAGTGCAGTGTCTGTGTAGAGTGTGATGGGGAGCTTCAGTACGGAATCTGGGTACAGTGTGATGGGGAGTATTAGTGCGGTGTCTGGGTACAGTGTGATGGGGAGTATTAGTGCGGTGTCTGGGTACAGTGTGATGGGGAGAATTAGTGTCGTGTCTGGGTACAGTGTGATGGGGAGTATTAGTGTCGTGTCTGGGTACAGTGTGATGGGGAGGGTTAGTGTGGTGTTTGGGTACAGTGTGATGGGGGCATTAGTGTGGTGTCTGTGTACATTGTGATGGGGGTATGAGCGCGGTATTTGTGTACATTGTGATGGAGTATTAGTGTGGTTTCTGGGTACAGTGTGATGTGGTGTATTAGTGTGGTGTCTGGGTAGAGTGCTTTGGGGAATATTAGTGCGGTGTCTGGGTAAAGTGTGATGGGGAGTATTAGTGCGGTGTCTGGGTACAGTGTGATGGGGAGTATTAGTGTCATGTCTGGGTACAGTGTGATGGGGAGTATTGGTGCGGTGTCTGGGTACAGTGTGATGGGGACTATTGGTGCGGAGTCTGGGTACACTGTGATGGGGAGTATTAGTGTGCTGTCTGGGTACAGTGTGATGGGGAGTATTAGTGCGGAGTCAGGGTACAGTGTGATGGGGAGTATTAGTGTGCTGTCTGGGTACAGTGTGATGGGGAGTATTAGTGCGGAGTCAGGGTACAGTGTGATGGGAGTATCAGTGTTGTGCCTGGGTACAATGTGCTAGGGAGTATTTGTGCAGTGACTGGGTACATTGTGATGAGGGTATCAGTGCGGTATTTGTGTACAGTGTGATGGGTAGTATTAGTGTGGTGTCTGGGTACAGTGTAATGTGGTGTACTAGTGAGGTGTCTGGGAATATTAGTGCGCTGTCTGGGTACAGTGTGACGGGTCATATTAGTGTGGTGTCTGGGGACAGTGGGATGGGCAGTATTAGTGCAGTATTTTGGTAAAGTGTGATGGGGAGTATTAGTGTGGTGACTGGGTACAGTGTGATGGGGAGTATTGGTGTTGTGTCTGGATGCAGTGTGATGGGGAGTATCGGTGTCGTGTCTGGGTACAGTTTGATGGGGAGTGTTGGTGTGGTGTCTGGGATGCAGTGTGATGGGGAGTATTAGTGCGATCTCTGGGTGCAGTGTGATGGGGAGTATTAGAGGGCTCTCTGGTTACAGTGTGATGGGGAGTATTAGTGCGGTGTCTGGGTACAGTGTGATGGGGAGTATTAGTGCGGAGTCTGGGTACAGTGTGATGGGGAGTATTAGTGCGATCTCTGGGTGCAGTGTGATGGGGAGTATTAGAGGGCTCTCTGGTTACAGTGTGATGGGGAGTATTAGTGCGGTGTCTGGGTACAGTGTGATGGGGAGTATTAGTGCGGAGTCTGGGTACAGTGTGATGGGGAGTATTAGTGCGGTGTCTGGGTACAGTGTGATGGGGAATATTAGTGTGGTGTCTGGTTACAGTGTGATGGGGAGTATTAGTGTGGAGTCTGGGTACAGTGTGATGGGGAGTATTAGTGTGGAGTCTGGGTACAGTGTGATGGGGAATATTAGTGTGGTGTCCGGGTACAGTGTGATTGGGAGTATAAGTGCGGTGTCTGTGTAGAGTGTGATGTGGCACTTTAGTGCGGAGTCTGGGTGCAGTGTGATGGGGAGTATTAGTGTGGTGTCTGGGTGCAGTGTGATGGGGAGTATCAGTGTGGCGTCTGGTTACCGTGTGGTGGGGAGTATTAGTGTGGTGTCTGGGTGCAGTGTGATGGGGAGTATCAGTGTGGTGTCTGGTTACAGTATTATGGGGAGTATCAGTGTTGTGCCTGGGTACAATGTGCTAGGGAGTATTTGTGCAGTGACTGGGCACAGTGTGATGGGGGCATTAGTGTGGTGTCTGGGTACATTGTCATGGGGGTATTAGTGCGGTATTTGGGTACAGTGTGATGGGGTGTATTAGTGCGGTGTCTGGGTAGAGTGCGATGAGGTGTATTAGTGCGGTGTCTGGCTGTAGTGTTAAGGGGAATATTAGGGTGATGTTTGGGTAGAATGTGATGGGAGTATTAGTGCGGTGTCTGGGTACAATGTGATGGGGAGCATTAGTGTGGTGTCTGGGTAGAGTGTGATGCGGCGCTTTAGTGCTGAGTCTGGGTACAGTGTGATGGGGAGTATTAGTGCGGAGTCTGGGTACAGTGTGAAGGGGAGTATTAGTGCGGCGAATGGGTGCAGTGTGATGGGGAATATTAGTGCACTGTCTGGGTACAGTGCGATGGGGAGTATTAGTGCGGTGTCTGGGTACAGTGTGATGGGGGCATTCGTGTGGTGTCTGGGTACATTGTGATGGGGGTATGAGTGCGGTATTTGTGTACATTGTGATGGGGAGTATTAGTGTGGTGTCTGGGTACAGTGTGATGTGGTGTATTAGTGTGGTGTCTGGGTAGAGTGCTTTGGGGAATATTAGTGTGGTGTCCGTGTACAGTGTGATTGGGAGTATTAGTGTGGTGTCTGGGTACAGTATGATGGAGGCATTAGTGTGGTGTCTGGGTCTGTGTGATGGGGTGTATTAATGCGGTGTCTGGGTAGAGTGCGATGAGCAGTATTAGTGAGGTGTCTGGGTATAGTGTTATGGGGAATATTAGGGTGGTGTTTGGGTAGAATGTGATGGGAGCATTCGTGCGGTGTCTGGGTACAGTGTGATGGGGGTATTATTGTTGTGTCTGGGTACAGTGTGATGGGGATTATAAGTGTGATGTCTGGGTACGGTGTGATGGGAGGTATTAGTGCGGTCGCTGTGTAGTGTATGATGGGGAGCTTTACTGTGGTGTCTGTGTAGAGTGTGATGGGGAGCTTTAGTGCGGAGTCTGGGTACAGTGTCATGGAGAGTATTTGTGCTCTGTCTGAGTACAGTGTGATGTGCAGTATTAGTGCTGTGTTTGGGTACAGTGTTACATGGAGTATTAGTGCGGTGTCTGGGTACAGTATGATGGGGTGTATTATTGCTGTGTCTGAGCTCTGTGATGGGGGGTATTACTATGGTATCTCGGTACACTGTGATGGGAAGTATTAGTGCGGTTTCTGTGTACAGTTTGATGGGGAGTATTAGTGCGGTGTTTGGGTACAGTGTTACGTGGATTATAAGTGCGGTGTCTGGATAAAGTGCGATGGTACAGACTGATGGGGAGTATTAGTGCTGTGTCTGGGTACAGTGTGACGGGGAGTATTAGTGTGGTGTTTGGGTACAGTGTGATGGGGAGTATAAGTGCGGCATCTGGGTACATGATGGGGAGTATTAGTGTGGTGTCTGTTTACCTTGTGATGGGGAGTATTAGTGAGGTGTTTGGGTACATTGTGAAGGGGAGTATTAGTGTCGTGTCTGGGTACAGTTTGATGGGGAGTATTAGTGAGGTGTTTGGGTACATTGTGATGGGGTGTATAATTGCTGTGTCTGAGCACAGTGTGATGGGGGTATTACTGTTGTGTCTGGGTACACTGTGATTGGGAGTATTAGTGTGGAGTCTAGTTACAGTGTGATGGGGAGTATTAGTGTGGTGTCTGGGTACAGTTTGATGGGAATATTAGTGTCGTGTCTGCTTACAGTGTGAAGGGGAGTATTAGTGCTGTGTCTGAGCACTGTGATGGGGAGTATTAGTGCGGTGTTTGGGTACAGTGTTACGTGGATTATAAGTGTCGTGTCTGGGTACAGTATGATGGGGATTATTAGCGTGGTTTCTGGTTACAGTGTGATGGGAAGTATTATTGCGGTGTTTGGGTACAGTGTGATGGGGAGTTTTAGTGCGGTGTTTCTTTACAGTGTGATGGGGAATATTAGTGTGGTGTCTGGTTACATTGTGATGGGGTGTAATAGTGCCGTGTCTGGGTACAGTGTGATGGGGAGTATTACTGTTGTGTCTTGGTACAGTGTGATGGGGAGTATTTGTGCGCTGTCTGGGTACAGTGTAATGGGGAGTATTAGTGTGGTGTTTGTTTACAGTGTGTTGGGGTGTATTAGTGTGGTGTCTGGCTACAGTGTCATGGGGAGTCTTGGTGTGTTGTTTCGGTACAGTATGATGGAGAGTATTAGTGCGCTGTCTGGGTACAGTGTGGGGGGAGTATTATTTCGGTGTCTGGGTACAGTGTGATGGGGTGTAATACTGCCGTGTCTGAGTGCAGTGTGATGGGGAGTATTAACGCGGTGTCTGGGTTCAGTGTGAAGGGGAGTATTAGCGTGGTTTCTGGGTACAGTGTGATGGGGACTATTAGTGTGGAGTCCGGGTACAGTGTGATGGGGTGAATTAGTGTGGTGTCTGGGTACATTGTGATGGGGTGTAATAGTGCCATGTCTGGGTACTGTGTGATGGGGATTATTACTGTTGTGTCTGGGTACAGTGAGATGGGGAGTATTAGTGCGGTGTCTGGGTTCAGTATGATGCGGAGTATTGCTGTTGTGTCTGGGTACAGTGTGATGGGGAGTACTAGTGTGCTGTCTGGGTACAGTGAGATGGGGAGTATTAGTGCGGTGTCTGGGTACATTGTGATGGGGAGTATTGCTGTTGTGTCTGGGTACATTGTGATGGGGAGTATTAGTGTGGTGTCTGGGTATAGTTTGATGGTAATATTAGTGCGGCGTCTGTGTACAGTGTGATGGGGAGTATTAGTGTGGTGTCTGGGTTCATTGTGATGGGGAGTATTAGTGTGTTGTCTGAATACAGTGTGATGGGGAGTATTAGTGCAGTGTTTGTGCACAGTGAGATGGGGAGTATTAGTGCGGTGTCTGGGTACATTGTGATGGGGAGTATTAGTGTGGTGTGTGTGTACATTGTGATGGGGAGTATTAGTGTGGTGTCTGGGTACAGTTTGATGGGGAGTATTAGTGTGGTGTTTGGGTACAGTGTGATGGGGAGTATTAGTGCGGTATTTTGGTATAGTGTGATGGGGAGTATTAGTGCAGTGTCTGGGTAGAGTGTGATGGGGAGTATTATTGCACTGTGTAAAATGTGATAGGGAGTATTTGTGCAGTGACTGGGTACAGTGTGATGGGTAGTATTAGTGTGGTGTCTGGGTACAGTGTGATGTGGTGTACTAGTGAGGTGTCTGGGTACAGTGCGATGGGGAGTATTAGTGTAGTGCCTGGGTACAGTGAGATGGGGAGTATTGGGCGGTGCCTGGGTACAGCGTGATGGGGAGTATTAGTGCGGTGTCTGGGTACAGCGTGATGGGGAGTATTAGTGCGGTGTCTGGTTACAGTGTGATGGGGAGTATTAGTGTGGAGTCTGGGTACAGTGTGATGGGGAGTATTAGTGTGGAGTCTGGGTACAGTGTGATGGGGAATATTAGTGTGGAGTCTGGGTACAGTGTGATGGGGAATATTAGTGTGGCGTATGGTTACAGTATTATGGGGAGTATCAGTGTTGTGCCTGGGTACAATGTGCTACGGAGTATTTGTGCAGTGACTGGGCACAGTGTGATTGGTAGTGTTAGTGTGGTGTCCGGGTACAGTGTGATTGGGAGTATAAGTGCGGTGTCTGTGTTGAGTGTGATGTGGCGCTTTAGTGCGGAGTCTGGGTACAGTGTGATTGGGAGTATTAGTGTGGTGTCTGGGTACAGTATGATGGAGGCATTAGTGTGGTGTCTGGGTCTGTGTGATGGGGTGTATTAATGCGGTGTCTGGGTAGAGTGCGATGAGCAGTATTAGTGAGGTGTCTGGGTATAGTGTTATGGGGAATATTAGGGTGGTGTTTGGGTAGAATGTGATGGGAGCATTCGTGCGGTGTCTGGGTACAGTGTGATGGGGTGTATTAGTGCGGTGTCTGGGTACAGTGTGATGGGGAGTATTAGTGTCGTGTCTGGGTACAGTGTGATGGGGAGTATTAGTGTGTTGTCTGGGTACAGTGTGATGGGGAGTATTAGTGTGGTGTCTGGGTGCATTGAGATGGTACATTAGAGCGGTGTCTGGGTGCAGTGTGATGGGGAGTATTAGTGTGGTGTCTGGTTACAGTGTGATGTGGTTGTGGTAAACCACTGTTATACCTGCCTGTGTGGGTGTTTGTATTCCACTGTGTACATGTCTGTACATGCCTCGGCTGACTCCTCCCACGAGTCCAGGTATAAAGGTGACTGCTCCACAGTCCCTCTGTATTCTGGACTGGTCGACCACTCGAGGCACACCTTCATTCTCTTGTTAATAAAAGCCTGTTAGTTACTCGCTTAACCTCAGTCTTTTGAGTAATTGATAGCGCATCAATTTTATTAACAAGATTTTTTTATAATGGAGAAGATCCTCACACCAGCATGCCTGGGCTTAGACCATCGGGAGGCGGACGCATCCACCAAGTTTGCTCACTGGCTTAGGTGCTTTGAAAGATTCCTGATCGCCTCCGCTGCAACGGTCAAATCGGATGAGGACAAACTGGATGTCCTGACCTCCAAAGTGAACCACTCGGTCATCCAGGACGCGACCTCGTACACGGCTGCTCTCAAGCTCCTCAAGGACCAGTACACGCGCCCAGTGAACGAGGTGTACGCCAGGCACCTCCTGGGGAGTCGTAAACAACAACCTGGGGAATCGACCAAGGAATACCTTCAGGCACTGTCTGTGCTTGGCCGGGCCTGTGGTTGTAAGGATGTAAAGGCCGCCGTGTACACAGAGGAACTTATCCGGGACGCTTTGTAGCGGGCCACAGGTCCAATTACACCCGACAGCGACTGTTGGAGCAGAGTGACCTCGACCTCAACAAGGCCTCTGAACTCGCACTATCATTGGACGCAGCCTACCGGGGCATGGATGCCTACTCCTCTGCACCGTGGACGCCGCGGGGAACGACAGCCTGGGACACGGTAGGACCATCTCATAGCACCGTGCCAGCCCAGCCACATCCCAGCAACGGCCCAACTACAGCAGCAGTGTCCCAAGGCCAGAAATGCTACTTCTGTGGCCAGGCCAAACACCCCAGAGCGCGCTGCCCGGCGAAAAATGCGATCTGCTCGGGCTGCGGGAAGAAGGGACACTACGCCAGCGTCTGCAGGGCCAAAGCCACCCCGAACCCCAGCAGCGCCGCGTGTGGGCCGTGCGGGCCGCCATCTTGGGCCTCCCCAGCCATGTGCGAACCACCGGAACAGCAGCCACATGGGGATCATGGACGCCGCCATCTTGGACGCCAGCCGGGACGCAGCAGGCCCCCCAACACCGCCTCATCTGATACCTGCAGCGACACACCGACCCCTACGCTGGCCTCCGTTACGCTGGACCAAGCGAGACCGCACCAACTGGCCCGGTCCACAATGGACATTAAGGTAAATGGTCACGAAACAACCTGCCTTTTTGACTCTGGGAGCACGGAGAGCTTCATCCACCCCGACACGGTGCGGCGTTGCCCTCTCCCAGTCCTGCCTGCGCACCAGCGGATTTCTATGGCCTCCGAGTCCCAGTCGGCGGACATTGGCGGCTACTGCGTGGTGACACTCTTAGTAGACCGGACTGTGTACGATAATTTTAAACTTCTGGTCCTGCCCCACCTCTGCGCTGCCGTTCTACTGGGGTTAGATTTTCAGTGCCACCTTAAAAGTGTTACGATGGCGTACGGTGGACCCCTCCCCCCACTCACAGTCCGCAGCCAGCAGCTTCCAAATTGCCCGCCGCGCACCAGGTGCAACCTCTCCACACTCAGAGTCACCCCCCCCCCCCACTGTTTGCTAACCTCACCCCCGACTGTAAGCCCATTGCCACAAAGAGCAGGCGATACAGTGCCGGGGACAGGGTTTTCATTAAAACCGAAGTGGAGCGGCTCCTGAAGGAGGGGATTATTGAGGGCAGCACCAGCCCCTGGCGAGCCCAGGTTGTGGTCGTTAAGACCGGCGAGAAGCAGCGCCTGGTCATCGACTACAGCCAGACAATAAATCGCTACACCCTGCTGGACGCTTACCCACTCCCCCGCATAGCTGATATGGTCAACCAGATCGCGCAGTACCGCGTCTTCTTGACCATTGACCTGAAATCAGCGTACCACCAGCTCCCTATCCGCCCTGAGGACCGCCAGTATACTGCCTTTGAGGCAAACGGCCGCCTCTATCACTTCCTTAGGGTTCACTTTGGCGTCACCAACGGGGTCTCCGTCTTCCAAAGGGAGATGGACCGGATGGTCGATCAAAATGCGTTGCAGGCCACTTTCCCATATCTGGACAATGTGACCATCTGCGGCCATGACTTGCAGGACCATGACGCAAACCTCAAAAAATTCCTCTGCACCGCCCAACTCCTGAACCTGACGTATAACAAGGAGAAGTGCATATTCCGCACAACCCGCCTCGCCATCCTTGGCTGTGTTGTAGAACACGGAGTCATCGGTCCCGACCCCGACCGGATGCGTCCCCTTATGGAACTCCCACTGCCCCACTGCCTCAAGGCCCTGAAGAGGTGCCTAGGGTTTTTCTCCTATTACGCCCAGTGGGTCCCCTACTATGCGGACAAGGCCCGTCCGCTGATCAAGTCCACCTCTTTTCCCTTGACGGCAGAGGCCCGCTTAGCCTTCCACCGTATCAAGGAAGACATTGCCAAAGCCACCATGCACGCAGTGGACGAATCCATCCCCTTCTAGGTGGAAAGCGACGCGTCCGACTTTGCCCTGGCCGCTACCCTTAATCAGGCGGGATGACCCGTGGCCTTCTTTTCACGATACCTCCAGGGCCCGGAGACCAGACACTCCGCTGTTGAGAAGGAGGCCCAGGCTATTGTGGAGGCTGTGCGTCATTGGAGGCACTACCTGGCCGGAAAACGATTTACCCTACTCACTGACCAGCGTTCAGTTGCTTTTATGTTTAACAACAAGCAGAGGGGCACAATCAAAAACGACAAGATCTTGAGGTGGAGAATCGAACTTTCCACCTACAATTACGAGATCTTGTACCGGCCCGGGAAGCTCAATGAACCCCCGGATGCTCTATCGCGTGGCACCTGCGCCAGCGCGCAGATTGATAGACTGCGGGCCCTCCACAATGACCTCTGCCACCCGGGGGTCACCAGGTTCTTCCACTTCATCAAGGCCCGCAACCTGCCTTACTCCATTGAGGAGGTCAGGACCATGACCAGGAACTGCCAAGTCTGCGCTGAGTGCAAACCGCACTTTTATAGACCAGACAGGGCTCACCTGATAAAAGCCACTCGCCCCTTAACGTTGATTTTATAGGGCCTCTCCCCTCCTCCGACCGCAATGTGTACTTCCTCAACATTATTGATGAGTACTCCCGTTTCCCGTTCGCCATCCTCTGCCCGGACATGACCAGTGCCACGGTCATTAAATGTCTGAACGACCTCTTCACCCTGTTCGGTTTCCCCAGCTATATCCATAGCAACCGGGGCTCATCGTTTATGAGCGACGAACTCCGCCAGAACCTGCTCGCTAGGGGTATTGCCACAAGCAGGACCACCAGTTACAACCCCCGGGGGAACGGACAGGTGGAAAGAGAGAATGCGACAGTTTGGAAGGCCGCCCTGCTAGCCTTAAAGTCTAGGGGCCTTCCGATCTCCCGCTAGCAGGATGTGCTCCCCGATGCGCTCCACTCTATTCGGTCACTGCTCTGCACTGCCACTAACGCCACCCCTCATGAGAAAATGTTTGTCTTCGGAAGGAAGTCCACATCGGGGACATCGCTACCGCCATGGCTGACGTCCCCAGGGCCGGTCCTACTGAGAAGACACGTGAGGACCCATAAAATGGACCCCCTGGTCGAGAGGGTTGACCTCCTCCACGCCAACCCCCAGTATGCTTACATTGCGTACCCGGACGGGCGGGAGGACACAGTCTCCATACGAGACCTCGCACCCTCGGGGGCCCCAGTAACCCACTACCACCCCCCCCCACGATCCAATATCCAACCCCAGCAGACGGCACGCCTGCGACCCGCTCGACACCCACGAGGACTACACACCAGTGCCCCAGCCTAAGCGGGACTCGACGCCGGAAGCTTCACTAACCCTGCCGTCGCCACGTCGATCACAGCGGCAGACAAGACCTCCGGAGAGACTCCAATACACAAACTTTTAATACACTTCACCCCGCCGGACTCATTTTTAAACAAGGGGTGAATGTGGTAAACCACTGTTATACCTGCCTGTGTGGGTGTTTGTATTCCACTGTGTACATGTCTGTACATGCCTCGGCTGACTCCGCCCACGGGTCCAGGTATAAAGGTGACTGCTCCACAGTCCCTCTGTATTCTGGACTGGTCGACCGCTCGAGGCACACCTTCATTCTCTTGTTAATAAAAGCCTGGTAGTTACTCGCTTAACCTCAGTCTTTTGAGTAATTGATAGCGCATCAGTGGTGTATTAGTGTGGTGTCTGGGTACAGTGTGATGGAGAGTATTAGTGTGGTGTTTGTGTACAATGTAATGGGGAGTATTAGTGCGGTGTCTGGGTACAGTGTGATGGGGAGTATTACTGCTGTGTTTGGGTACAGTGTCTTGGGGAGTGTTAGTGTAGTGTCTGGGTACAGTGTGTTGGGGGGTTTTAGTGCGGAGTCTGGAACAGTGTGATGAAGATTATTAGTGCGGTGTCTCTGTACAGTGTGATGGGGAGTATTAGTGTGGTGTCTGGGTACAGTGTGATGGGAAGTATTAGTGCGGTGTCTGGGTACAGTGTGATAGGGATTATTAGTGCGGTGTCTGGGTACAGTGTAATTGGGAGTATTAGTGCGGTGTTTGTGTACAGTGTGATGGGGAGTATTATTGTAGTGTCTGGTTACAGTGTGTTAGGGAGAATTAGTGTGGTGCCTGTGTACAGTGCAATGGGGAGTATTAGTGTGGTGTCTGGGTACATTGTGATGGGGAGTCCTAGTGTGGTGTTTGTCTACAGTGTGATGGAGTGTATTAGTGTGGTGTCTGGGTACAGTGTTATGGGGAGTCTTGGTGTGGTGTTTCGGTACAGAGTGATGGGGATTATTAGTGCGGTGTCTGGGTACAGTGTGATGGGGAGAATTAGTGCGGTGTCTGGGGACAGTGTGATGGGGTGTATTAGTGCGGTGTCTGGGTAAAGGGGGATGGGGAGTATTAGAGCGGTGTCTAGGTACAGTGTGATGGGGAGTATTGCTGTTGTGTCTGGGTACAGTGTGATGGGGTTTATTACTGTTGTGTCTGGGTACAGTGAGATGGGGAGTATTAGTGCGGTGTCTGGGTTCAGTATGAAGGGGAGTATTAGTGTTGTTTGGTTACAGTGTGATGGGGTGTATTAGTGTGCTGTCTGGGTACAGTGTGATCGGGAGTATTAGTGTGGTGTTTCGGTACAGTGTGATGGGGAGTATTAGTGCAGTGTCTGGGTACAGTGTGATGGGAAGTATTAGTGCAGTGTCTGGGTAAAGTGTGATGGGGAGTATTTGTGCGCTGTCTGGGTACAGTGTGATGGGGAGTGTTAGTGTGGAGTCTGGGTACAGTGTGATGGGGAGTATTTGTGCGCTGTCTGGGTACAGTGTGATGGGGAGTGTTAGTGTGGAGTCTGGGTACAGTGTGATGGGGAGTATTAGTGCGGCGTCTGGGTACAGTGTGATGGGGTGTGTTAGTGTGGTGTCTGGGTAAAGGGGGATGGGGTGTATTAGTGCGGTGTCTGGGTACCGTGTGATGGGGAGTATTAGTGTGGTGTTTGGTTACAGTCTGATGGGAAGTATTAGTGCGGTATCTGTGTAGTGTGATGAGGAGTAGTAGTGTGGTGTTTGTTTACAGTGTGATGGGGTGTATTAGTGTTGTGTCTGGCTACGGTGTCATGGGGAGTCTTGGTGTGCTGTTTCGGTACAGTGTGATGGGGAGTATTAGCGTGGTTTCTGGGTACAGTGTGATGGGGACTATTAGTGTGGAGTCCGGGTACAGTGTGATGGGGAGTGTTAGTGTGGTGTCTGGGTACAGTGTGATGGGGACTATTAGTGTGGAGTCCGGGTACAGTGTGATGGGGTGAATTAGTGTGGTGTCTGGGTACATTGTGATGGGGTGTAATAGTGCCATGTCTGGGTACTGTGTGATGGGGATTATTACTGTTGTGTCTGGGTACAGTGAGATGGGGAGTATTAGTGCGGTGTCTGGGTTCAGTATGATGCGGAGTATTGCTGTTGTGTCTGGGTACAGTGTGATGGGGAGTATTAGTGTGCTGTCTGGGTACAGTGAGATGGGGAGTATTAGTGCGGTGTCTGGGTACATTGTGATGGGGAGTATTGCTGTTGTGTCTGGGTACATTGTGATGGGGAGTATTAGTGTGGTGTCTGGGTATAGTTTGATGGTAATATTAGTGCGGCGTCTGTGTACAGTGTGATGGGGAGTATTAGTGTGGTGTCTGGGTTCATTGTGATGGGGAGTATTAGTGTGTTGTCTGAATACAGTGTGATGGGGAGTATTAGTGCAGTGTTTGTGCACAGTGAGATGGGGAGTATTAGTGCGGTGTCTGGGTACATTGTGATGGGGAGTATTAGTGTGGTGTGTGTGTACATTGTGATGGGGAGTATTAGTGTGGTGTCTGGGTACAGTTTGATGGGGAGTATTAGTGTGGTGTTTGGGTACAGTGTGATGGGGAGTATTAGTGCGGTATTTTGGTACAGTGTGATGGGGAGTATTAGTGCAGTGTCTGGGTAGAGTGTGATGGGGAGTATTATTGCACTGTCTGTGTAAAATGTGATAGGGAGTATTTGTGCAGTGACTGGGTACAGTGTGATGGGTAGTATTTGTGCAGTGACTGGGTACAGTGTGATGTGGTGTACTAGTGAGGTGTCTGGGTACAGTGCGATGGGGAGTATTAGTGTAGTGCCTGGGTACAGTGTGATGGGGAGTATTGGGCGGTGTCTGGGTACAGCGTGATGGGGAGTTTTAGTGCAGTGTCTGGGTACAGTGTGATGGGGAGTATTAGTGTGGTGTCTGGGTACTGCGTGATGGGGAGTATTAGTGCTTTGTCTGGGTACAGTGTGATGGGGAGTATTAGTGCGGTGTCTGGGTACAGTGTGATGGGGAGTATTAGTGTGGTGTCTGGGTACAGCGTGATGGGGAGTTTTAGTGCGGTTTCTGGGTACAGTGTGATGGGGAGTATTAGTGTGGTGTCTGGGTACAGTGTGATGTGGTGTACTAGTGAGGTGTCTGGGTACAGTGCGATGGGGAGTATTAGTGTAGTGCCTGGGTACAGCGTGATGGGGAGTTTTAGTGCAGTGTCTGGGTACAGTGTGATGGGGAGTATTAGTGCGGTGTCTGGGTACAGTGTGATGGGGAGTATTAGTGTGGTGTCTGGGTACAGTGTGATGGGGAGTATTAGTGCTTTGTCTGGGTACAGTGTGATGGGGAGTATTAGTGCTTTGTCTGGGTACAGTGTGATGGGGAGTATTAGTGCTTTGTCTGGGTACAGTGTGATGGGGAGTATTAGCGTGGTGTCTGGTTACAGTGTGATGGGAAGTATTGGTGTGGTGTCTGGGTACAGTGTGATGGGGATTATAAGTGTGGTGTGTGGGTACACTGATGGGGAGTATTAGTGCTCTGTCTGAGTACAGTGTGATGTGCAGTATTAGTGCTGTGTTTGGGTACAGTGTTACGTGGAGTATTAGTGTGGTGTCTGGGTACAGTGTGATGGGGTGTATTAGTGCGGTGTCTGGGTACAGTGTGATGGGGTGTATTATTGCTGTGTCTGAGCTCAGTGTGATGGGGGGTATTATTATCGTATCTCGGTACACTGTGATGGGAAGTATTAGTGCGGTGTCTGTGTACTGTGTGATCGGGAGTATAAGTGTGGTGTTTGGTAACAGTGTGATGGGGAGTATTAGTGCGGTGTTTGGGTACAGTGTTACGTGGATTATAAGTGTGGTGTCTGGATAAAGTGCGATGGGGATTATTAGCGTGGTGTTTGGATACAGAGCGATGGGGAGTATTAGTGCTGTGTCTGGGTACAGTGTGATGGGGAGTATTAGTGCGGTGTCTGGGTACAGTGTGATGGGGAGTATTAGTGTCGTGTCTGGGTACAGTGTGATGGGGAGTATTAGTGTGGTGCCTGGGTACAGTGTGATGGGGGCATTAGTGTGGTGTCTGGGTAGAGTGCTTTGGGGAATATTAGTGCGGTGTCTGGGTACAGTGTGATGGGGAGTATTAGTGCGGTGTCTGGGTGCAGTGTGATGGAGTATTAGTGTCGTGTCTGGGTACAGTTTGATGGGGAGTATTGGTGTGGTGTCTGGGATGCAGTGTGATGGGGAGTATTAGTGCGCTATCTGGGTACAGTGTGATGGGGAGTATTAGTGCGATCTCTGGGTACAGTGTGATGGGGAGTATTAGTGCGGTGTCTGGGTACAGTGTGATGGGGACTATTGGTGCAGAGTCTGGGTACACTGTGATGGGGAGTATTAGTGCGGTGTCTGGGTACAGTGTGATGGGGTGTATTAGTGTGCTGTCTGGGTACAGTGTGATGGGGAGTATTAGTGCAGAGTCAGGGTACAGTGTGATGGGAGTATCAGTGTTGTGCCTGGGTACAATGTGCTAGGGAGTATTTGTGCAGTGACTGGGTACAGTGTGATTGGGAGTATTAGTGCGGTATTTGTGTACAGTGTGATGGGTAGTATTAGTGTGGTGTCTGGGTACAGTGTAATGTGTTGTATTAGTGAGGTGTCTGGGTATACTGTTATGGGGAATATTAGTGCGCTGTCTGGGTACAGTGTGACGGGTTGTATTAGTGTGGTGTCTGGGGACAGTGGGATGGGCAGTATTAGTGCAGTATTTTGGTACAGTGTGATGGGGAGTATTAGTGTGGTGTCTGGGTACAGTGTGATGGGGAGTATTAGTGTTGTGTCTGGATGCAGTGTGATGGGAAGTATTGGTGTGGTGTCTGGGTACAGTGTGATGGGGATTATAAGTGTGGTGTGTGGGTACACTGATGGGGAGTATTGGTGTGGTGTCTAGGATGCAGTGTGATGGGGAGTATTAGTGCAATCTCTGGGTGCAGTGTGATGGGGAGTATTAGTGCGGTGTCTGGGTTCAGTATGATGGGGAATATTAGTGCGCTGTCTGGGTACAGTGTGACGGGTCGTATTAGTGTGGTGTCTGAGGACAGTGGGATGGGCAGTATTAATGCAGTATTTGGGTACAGTGTGATGGGGAGTATAAGTGCGGCATCTGGGTACATGATGGGGAGTATTAGTGTGGTGTCTGTTTACCTTGTGATGGGGAGTATTAGTGAGGTGTTTGGGTACATTGTGAAGGGGAGTATTAGTGTCGTGTCTGGGTACAGTTTGATGGGGAGTATTAGTGAGGTGTTTGGGTACATTGTGATGGGGTGTATAATTGCTGTGTCTGAGCACAGTGTGATGGGGGTATTACTGTTGTGTCTGGGTACACTGTGATTGGGAGTATTAGTGTGGAGTCTAGTTACAGTGTGATGGGGAGTATTAGTGTGGTGTCTGGGTACAGTTTGATGGGAATATTAGTGTCGTGTCTGCTTACAGTGTGAAGGGGAGTATTAGTGCTGTGTCTGAGCACTGTGATGGGGAGTATTAGTGCGGTGTTTGGGTACAGTGTTACGTGGATTATAAGTGTCGTGTCTGGGTACAGTATGATGGGGATTATTAGCGTGGTTTCTGGTTACAGTGTGATGGGAAGTATTATTGCGGTGTTTGGGTACAGTGTGATGGGGAGTTTTAGTGCGGTGTCTGGGATCAGTATGAAGGGGAGTATTAGTGTGCTGTCTGGGTACAGTGTGTTGGGGTGTATTAGTGTGGTGTCTGGTTACATTGTGATGGGGTGTAATAGTGCCGTGTCTGGGTACAGTGTGATGGGGAGTATTTGTGCGCTGTCTGGGTACAGTGTAATGGGGAGTATTAGTGTGGTGTTTGTTTACAGTGTGTTGGGGTGTATTAGTGTGGTGTCTGGCTACAGTGTCATGGGGAGTCTTGGTGTGTTGTTTCGGTACAGTATGATGGAGAGTATTAGTGCGCTGTCTGGGTACAGTGTGGGGGGAGTATTATTTCGGTGTCTGGGTACAGTGTGATGGGGTGTAATACTGCCGTGTCTGAGTGCAGTGTGATGGGGAGTATTAACGCGGTGTCTGGGTTCAGTGTGAAGGGGAGTATTAGCGTGGTTTCTGGGTACAGTGTGATGGGGACTATTAGTGTGGAGTCCGGGTACAGTGTGATGGGGAGTATTAGTGTGGTGTCTGGGTACAGTGTGATGGGGTGAATTAGTGTGGTGTCTGGGTACATTGTGATGGGGTGTAATAGTGCCATGTCTGGGTACTGTGTGATGGGGATTATTACTGTTGTGTCTGGGTACAGTGAGATGGGGAGTATTAGTGCGGTGTCTGGGTTCAGTATGATGGGGAGTATTGCTGTTGTGTCTGGGTACAGTGTGATGGGGAGTATTAGTGTGCTGTCTGGGTACAGTGAGATGGGGAGTATTAGTGCGGTGTCTGGGTACATTGTGATGGGGAGTATTAGTGTGGTGTCTGGGTATAGTTTGATGGTAATATTAGTGCGGCGTCTGTGTACAGTGTGATGGGGAGTATTAGTGTGGTGTCTGGGTTCATTGTGATGGGGAGTATTAGTGTGTTGTCTGAATACAGTGTGATGGGGAGTATTAGTGCAGTGTTTGTGCACAGTGAGATGGGGAGTATTAGTGCGGTGTCTGGGTACATTGTGATGGGGAGTATTAGTGTGGTGTGTGTGTACATTGTGATGGGGAGTATTAGTGTGGTGTCTGGGTACAGTTTGATGGGGAGTATTAGTGTGGTGTTTGGGTACAGTGTGATGGGGAGTATTAGTGCGGTATTTTGGTACAGTGTGATGGGGAGTATTAGTGCAGTGTCTGGGTAGAGTGTGATGGGGAGTATTATTGCACTGTGTAAAATGTGATAGGGAGTATTTGTGCAGTGACTGGGTACAGTGTGATGGGTAGTATTAGTGTGGTGTCTGGGTACAGTGTGATGTGGTGTACTAGTGAGGTGTCTGGGTACAGTGCGATGGGGAGTATTAGTGTAGTGCCTGGGTACAGTGAGATGGGGAGTATTGGGCGGTGCCTGGGTACAGCGTGATGGGGAGTATTAGTGCGGTGTCTGGGTACAGCGTGATGGGGAGTATTAGTGCGGTGTCTGGTTACAGTGTGATGGGGAGTATTAGTGTGGAGTCTGGGTACAGTGTGATGGGGAGTATTAGTGTGGAGTCTGGGTACAGTGTGATGGGGAATATTAGTGTGGAGTCTGGGTACAGTGTGATGGGGAATATTAGTGTGGCGTATGGTTACAGTATTATGGGGAGTATCAGTGTTGTGCCTGGGTACAATGTGCTACGGAGTATTTGTGCAGTGACTGGGCACAGTGTGATTGGTAGTATTAGTGTGGTGTCCGGGTACAGTGTGATTGGGAGTATAAGTGCGGTGTCTGTGTAGAGTGTGATGTGGCGCTTTAGTGCGGAGTCTGGGTACAGTGTGATTGGGAGTATTAGTGTGGTGTCTGGGTACAGTATGATGGAGGCATTAGTGTGGTGTCTGGGTCTGTGTGATGGGGTGTATTAATGCGGTGTCTGGGTAGAGTGCGATGAGCAGTATTAGTGAGGTGTCTGGGTATAGTGTTATGGGGAATATTAGGGTGGTGTTTGGGTAGAATGTGATGGGAGCATTCGTGCGGTGTCTGGGTACAGTGTGATGGGGTGTATTAGTGCGGTGTCTGGGTACAGTGTGATGGGGAGTATTAGTGTCGTGTCTGGGTACAGTGTGATGGGGAGTATTAGTGTGGTGTCTGGGTGCATTGAGATGGTACATTAGAGCGGTGTCTGGGTGCAGTGTGATGGGGAGTATTAGTGTGGTGTCTGGTTACAGTGTGATGTGGTTGTGGTAAACCACTGTTATACCTGCCTGTGTGGGTGTTTGTATTCCACTGTGTACATGTCTGTACATGCCTCGGCTGACTCCTCCCACGAGTCCAGGTATAAAGGTGACTGCTCCACAGTCCCTCTGTATTCTGGACTGGTCGACCACTCGAGGCACACCTTCATTCTCTTGTTAATAAAAGCCTGTTAGTTACTCGCTTAACCTCAGTCTTTTGAGTAATTGATAGCGCATCAATTTTATTAACAAGATTTTTTTATAATGGAGAAGATCCTCACACCAGCATGCCTGGGCTTAGACCATCGGGAGGCGGACGCATCCAGCAAGTTTGCTCACTGGCTTAGGTGCTTTGAAAGATTCCTGATCGCCTCCGCTGCAACGGTCAAATCGGATGAGGACAAACTGGATGTCCTGACCTCCAAAGTGAACCACTCGGTCATCCAGGACGCGACCTCGTACACGGCTGCTCTCAAGCTCCTCAAGGACCAGTACACGCGCCCAGTGAACGAGGTGTACGCCAGGCACCTCCTGGGGAGTCGTAAACAACAACCTGGGGAATCGACCAAGGAATACCTTCAGGCACTGTCTGTGCTTGGCCGGGCCTGTGGTTGTAAGGATGTAAAGGCCGCCGTGTACACAGAGGAACTTATCCGGGACGCTTTGTAGCGGGCCACAGGTCCAATTACACCCGACAGCGACTGTTGGAGCAGAGTGACCTCGACCTCAACAAGGCCTCTGAACTCGCACTATCATTGGACGCAGCCTACCGGGGCATGGATGCCTACTCCTCTGCACCGTGGACGCCGCGGGGAACGACAGCCTGGGACACGGTAGGACCATCTCATAGCACCGTGCCAGCCCAGCCACATCCCAGCAACGGCCCAACTACAGCAGCAGTGTCCCAAGGCCAGAAATGCTACTTCTGTGGCCAGGCCAAACACCCCAGAGCGCGCTGCTCGGGCTGCGGGAAGAAGGGACACTACGCCAGCGTCTGCAGGGCCAAAGCCACCCCGAACCCCAGCAGCGCCGCGTGTGGGCCGTGCGGGCCGCCATCTTGGGCCTCCCCAGCCATGTGCGAACCACCGGAACAGCAGCCACATGGGGATCATGGACGCCGCCATCTTGGACGCCAGCCGGGACGCAGCAGGCCCCCAACACCGCCTCATCTGATACCTGCAGCGACACACCGACCCCTACGCTGGCCTCCGTTACGCTGGACCAAGCGAGACCGCACCAACTGGCCCGGTCCACAATGGACATTAAGGTAAATGGTCACGAAACAACCTGCCTTTTTGACTCTGGGAGCACGGAGAGCTTCATCCACCCCGACACGGTGCGGCGTTGCCCTCTCCCAGTCCTGCCTGCGCACCAGCGGATTTCTATGGCCTCCGAGTCCCAGTCGGCGGACATTGGCGGCTACTGCGTGGTGACACTCTTAGTAGACCGGACTGTGTACGATAATTTTAAACTTCTGGTCCTGCCCCACCTCTGCGCTGCCGTTCTACTGGGGTTAGATTTTCAGTGCCACCTTAAAAGTGTTACGATGGCGTACGGTGGACCCCTCCCCCCACTCACAGTCCGCAGCCAGCAGCTTCCAAATTGCCCGCCGCGCACCAGGTGCAACCTCTCCACACTCAGAGTCACCCCCCCCCCCACTGTTTGCTAACCTCACCCCCGACTGTAAGCCCATTGCCACAAAGAGCAGGCGATACAGTGCCGGGGACAGGGTTTTCATTAAAACCGAAGTGGAGCGGCTCCTGAAGGAGGGGATTATTGAGGGCAGCACCAGCCCCTGGCGAGCCCAGGTTGTGGTCGTTAAGACCGGCGAGAAGCAGCGCCTGGTCATCGACTACAGCCAGACAATAAATCGCTACACCCTGCTGGATGCTTACCCACTCCCCCGCATAGCTGATATGGTCAACCAGATCGCGCAGTACCGCGTCTTCTTGACCATTGACCTGAAATCAGCGTACCACCAGCTCCCTATCCGCCCTGAGGACCGCCAGTATACTGCCTTTGAGGCAAACGGCCGCCTCTATCACTTCCTTAGGGTTCACTTTGGCGTCACCAACGGGGTCTCCGTCTTCCAAAGGGAGCTGGACCGGATGGTCGATCAAAATGCGTTGCAGGCCACTTTCCCATATCTGGACAATGTGACCATCTGCGGCCATGACTTGCAGGACCATGACGCAAACCTCAAAAAATTCCTCTGCACCGCCCAACTCCTGAACCTGACGTATAACAAGGAGAAGTGCATATTCCGCACAACCCGCCTCGCCATCCTTGGCTGTGTTGTAGAACACGGAGTCATCGGTCCCGACCCCGACCGGATGCGTCCCCTTATGGAACTCCCACTGCCCCACTGCCTCAAGGCCCTGAAGAGGTGCCTAGGGTTTTTCTCCTATTACGCCCAGTGGGTCCCCTACTATGCGGACAAGGCCCGTCCGCTGATCAAGTCCACCTCTTTTCCCTTGACGGCAGAGGCCCGCTTAGCCTTCCACCGTATCAAGGAAGACATTGCCAAAGCCACCATGCACGCAGTGGACGAATCCATCCCCTTCTAGGTGGAAAGCGACGCGTCCGACTTTGCCCTGGCCGCTACCCTTAATCAGGCGGGATGACCCGTGGCCTTCTTTTCACGATACCTCCAGGGCCCGGAGACCAGACACTCCGCTGTTGAGAAGGAGGCCCAGGCTATTGTGGAGGCTGTGCGTCATTGGAGGCACTACCTGGCCGGAAAACGATTTACCCTACTCACTGACCAGCGTTCAGTTGCTTTTATGTTTAACAACAAGCAGAGGGGCACAATCAAAAACGACAAGATCTTGAGGTGGAGAATCGAACTTTCCACCTACAATTACGAGATCTTGTACCGGCCCGGGAAGCTCAATGAACCCCCGGATGCTCTATCGCGTGGCACCTGCGCCAACGCGCAGATTGATAGACTGCGGGCCCTCCACAATGACCTCTGCCACCCGGGGGTCACCAGGTTCTTCCACTTCATCAAGGCCCGCAACCTGCCTTACTCCATTGAGGAGGTCAGGACCATGACCAGGAACTGCCAAGTCTGCGCTGAGTGCAAACCGCACTTTTATAGACCAGACAGGGCTCACCTGATAAAAGCCACTCGCCCCTTAACGTTGATTTTATAGGGCCTCTCCCCTCCTCCGACCGCAATGTGTACTTCCTCATTATTGATGAGTACTCCCGTTTCCCGTTCGCCATCCTCTGCCCGGACATGACCAGTGCCACGGTCATTAAATGTCTGAACGACCTCTTCACCCTGTTCGGTTTCCCCAGCTATATCCATAGCAACCGGGGCTCATCGTTTATGAGCGACGAACTCCGCCAGAACCTGCTCGCTAGGGGTATTGCCACAAGCAGGACCACCAGTTACAACCCCCAGGGGAACGGACAGGTGGAAAGAGAGAATGCGACAGTTTGGAAGGCCGCCCTGCTAGCCTTAAAGTCTAGGGGCCTTCCGATCTCCCGCTAGCAGGATGTGCTCCCCGATGCGCTCCACTCTATTCGGTCACTGCTCTGCACTGCCACTAACGCCACCCCTCGAGAAAATGTTTGTCTTCGGAAGGAAGTCCACATCGGGGACATCGCTACCGCCATGGCTGACGTCCCCAGGGCCGGTCCTACTGAGAAGACACGTGAGGACCCATAAAATGGACCCCCTGGTCGAGAGGGTTGACCTCCTCCACGCCAACCCCCAGTATGCTTACATTGCGTACCCGGACGGGCGGGAGGGCACAGTCTCCATACGAGACCTCGCACCCTCGGGGGCCCCAGTAACCCACTACCACCCCCCCCCACGATCCAATATCCAACCCCAGCAGACGGCACGCCTGGGCCCCGCGACCCGCTCGACACCCACGAGGACTACACACCAGTGCCCCAGCCTAAGCGGGACTCGACGCCGGAAGCTTCACTAACCCTGCCGTCGCCACGTCGATCACAGCGGCAGACAAGACCTCCGGAGAGACTCCAATACACTAATACACTTCACCCCGCCGGACTCATTTTTAAACAAGGGGTGAATGTGGTAAACCACTGTTATACCTGCCTGTGTGGGTGTTTGTATTCCACTGTGTACATGTCTGTACATGCCTCGGCTGACTCCGCCCACGAGTCCAGGTATAAAGGTGACTGCTCCACAGTCCCTCTGTATTCTGGACTGGTCGACCGCTCGAGGCACACCTTCATTCTCTTGTTAATAAAAGCCTGGTAGTTACTCGCTTAACCTCAGTCTTTTGAGTAATTGATAGCGCATCAGTGGTGTATTAGTGTGGTGTCTGGGTACAGTGTGATGGGGAGTATTAGTGTGGTGTTTGTGTACAATGTAATGGGGAGTATTAGTGCGGTGTCTGGGTTCAGTATGAAGGGGAGTATTAGTGTTGTTTGGTTACAGTGTGATGGGGTGTATTAGTGTGCTGTCTGGGTACAGTGTGATCGGGAGTATTAGTGTGGTGTTTCGGTACAGTGTGATGGGGAGTATTAGTGCAGTGTCTGGGTACAGTGTGATGGGAAGTATTAGTGCAGTGTCTGGGTACAGTGTGATGGGGAGTATTTGTGCGCTGTCTGGGTACAGTGTGATGGGGAGTGTTAGTGTGGAGTCTGGGTACAGTGTGATGGGGTGTATTAGTGTGGTGTCTGGGTACAGTGTGATGGGGAGTATTAGTGCGGTGTCTGGGTACAGTGTGATGGGGTGTATTAGTGTGGTGTCTGGGTACAGTGTGATGGGGAGTATTAGTGTGGTGTCTGGGTACAGTGTGATGGGGAGTATTACTGCTGTGTTTGGGTGCAGTGTCTTGGGGAGTGTTAGTGTGGTGTCTGGGTACAGTGTGTTGGGGGTTTTAGTGCGGAGTCTGGAACAGTGTGATAGCGATTATTAGTGCGGTGTCTGGGTACAGTGTAATTGGGAGTATTAGTGCGGTGTTTGTGTACAGTGTGATGGGGAGTATTATTGTAGTGTCTGGTTACAGTGTGTTAGGGAGAATTAGTGCGGTGTCTGTGCACAGTGTGATGGGGAGTATTAGTGCTGTGTTTCTTTGCAGTGTCATGGGGAGTATTAGTGTGGTGCCTGTGTACAGTGCAATGGGGAGTATTAGTGCGGTGCCTGGGTACAGTGTGATGGGGGGTATTCGTGTGCTGTCTGGGTACAGTGTGATCGGGAGTATGAGTGTGGTGTCTGGGTACATTGTGATGGGGAGTCTTAGTGTGGTGTTTGTTTTCAGTGTGATGGAGTGTATTAGTGTGGTGTCTGGGTACAGTGTTATGGGGAGTCTTGGTGTGGTGTTTCGGTACAGAGTGATGGGGATTATTAGTGCGGTGTCTGGGTACAGTGTGATGGGAAGTATTAGTGCGGTGTCTGGGTACAGTGAGATGGGGAGTACTAGTGCAGAGTCTGGGTACAGTGTGATGGGGAGAATTAGTGCGGTGTCTGGGTACATTGTGATGGGGTGTATTAGTGCGGTGTCTGGGTAAAGGGGGATGGGGAAGTATTAGTGTGGTGTCTGGGTACAGTGTGATTGGGAGTATTAGTGCAGTGTCTAGGTACAGTGTGATGGGGAGTATTACTGTTGTGTCTGGGTACAGTGTGATGGGGAGTATTTGTGCGCTGTCTGGGTAAAGGGGGATGGGGTGTATTAGTGCGGCGTCTGGGTACAGTGTGATAGGGAGTATTAGTGTGGTGTTTGGTTACAGTGTGATGGGAAGTACTAGTGCGGTATCTGTGTACAGTGTGATGGGGAGTGGTAGTGTGGTGTTTGTTTACAGTGTGATGGGGTGTATTAGTGTGGTGTCTGGCTACGGTGTCATGGGGAGTCTTGGTGTGTTGTTTCGGTACAGTATGATGGGGAGTATTACTGCGTTGTCTGGGTACAGTGTGATGGGGAGTATTAACGCGGTGTTTTTGTACAGTGTGAAGGGGAGTATTAGTGTGGTGTTTGGTAACAGTCTGATGGGGAGTATTATTGCGGTGTTTGGGTACATTGTGATGGGGAGTATTAGTGTGGTGTCTGTGCAGAGTGTGATGGTGAGTATTAGTGCTGTGTCTGAGTACAGTGTGATGGGGAGTATTAGTGCAGTGTTTGGGTACAGTGTTACGTGGATTATAAGTGTGGTGTCTGGATAAAGTGCGATGGGGATTATTAGCGTGGTGTTTGGGTACAGAGCGATGGGGAGTATTAGTGCTGTGTCTGGGTACAGTGTGACGGGGAGTATTGGTGTGGTGTCTGCTTACAATGTGATGGGGAGTATTAGTGCGGTGCTTGGGTACAGTGTGATGGGGAGTATTAGTGCGGTGTTTGGATACAGTGTCATGGGGAGTATTGTTGCACTGTCTGGGTACAATGTGATCGGGAGTATTAGTGTGGTGCCTGGGTACAGTGTGATGGGTAGTATTAGTGGGGTGATTGGTTACAGTGTGAAGGGGTGTTTTAGTGTGGTGTCTGCTTACAATGTGATGGTGTGTATTATTGTGCTGTCTGGGTATAGTGTGATGGGAAGTATTAGTGCAGTGTCTGGGTACAGTGTGATGGGGAGTATGAGTGCGGTGTCTGGGTACAGTGTGACGGGTCGTATTAGTGTGGTGTCTGGGGACAGTGGGATCGGCAGTATTAGTGCAGTATTTGGGTACAGTGTGATGGGGAGTATTACTGTTGTGTCTGAGTACAGTGTGATGGGGAGTATTAGTGCTGTGTCTGAGTACAGTGTGATGGAGTATTAGTGCAGTGTTCATGCACAGTGAGATGGGGAGTATTAGTGCTGTGTCTGGGTACAGTGTGACGGGGAGTATCAGTGTGGTGTCTGCTTACAATGTGATGGGGAGTATTAGTGTGATGTCTGGGTACGGTGTGATGGGATGTATTAGTGTGGTGTCTGTGCAGAGTGTGATGGTGAGTATTAGTGCTGTGTCTGAGTACAGTGTGATGGGGAGTATTAGTGTGGTGTTTGGGAACAGTGTGATGGGGAGTATTAGTGTGGTGTGTGTACATTGTGATGGGGAGTATTAGTGTGGTGTCTGGGTACAGTTTGATGGGGAGTATTAGTGTGGTGTTTGGGGACAATGTGATGGGGAGTATTAGTGTGGTGTCTGGATACAGTGTGATGGGGAGTATTAGTGCGGTGTTTGGGTACAGTGTGATGGTGAGTATTAGTGCGGTGTCTGGATACAGTGTGATGGGAGTATTAGTGCGGTGTTTGGGTACAGTGTGATGGGTAGTATTAGTGTGGTGTCTGGGTACAGTGTGATGGGGAGTATTAGTGCTGTGTCTGAGTACAGTGTGATGGGGAGTATTAGTGTGGTGTTTGGGAACAGTGTGATGGGGAGTATTAGTGTGGTGTGTGTACATTGTGATGGGGAGTATTAGTGTGGTGTCTGGATACAGTGTGATGGGGAGTATTAGTGCGGTGTTTGGGTACAGTGTGATGGTGAGTATTAGTGCGGTGTCTGGATACAGTGTGATGGGAGTATTAGTGCGGTGTTTGGGTACAGTGTGATGGGGACTATTAGTGTGGAGTCCGGGTACAGTGTGATGGTGAGTATTAGTGCTGTGTCTGAGTACAGTGTGATGGGGAGTATTAGTGTGGTGTTTGGGAACAGTGTGATGGGGAGTATTAGTGTGGTGTGTGTACATTGTGATGGGGAGTATTAGTGTGGTGTCTGGGTACAGTTTGATGGGGAGTATTAGTGTGGTGTTTGGGGACAATGTGATGGGGAGTATTAGTGTGGTGTCTGGATACAGTGTGATGGGGAGTATTAGTGCGGTGTTTGGGTACAGTGTGATGGTGAGTATTAGTGCGGTGTCTGGATACAGTGTGATGGGAGTATTAGTGCGGTGTTTGGGTACAGTGTGATGGGTAGTATTAGTGTGGTGTCTGGGTACAGTGTGATGGGGAGTATTAGTGTGGTGTCTGCTTACAATGTGATGGGGAGTATTAGTGCGGTGTTTGGCTACATTGTGATGGGGTATTAGTGTGGTGTCTGGGTACAGTGCGATGGGGATTATCAGTGTGATGGTGAGTATTAGTGCGGTGTCTGGATACAGTGTGATGGGAGTATTAGTGCGGTGTTTGGGTACAGTGTGATGGGTAGTATTAGTGTGGTGTCTGGGTACAGTGTGATGGGGTGTTTTAGTGTGGTGTCTGCTTACAATGTGATGGTGTCTATTAGTGTGGTGTTTGGGTACAGTGTGATCGGGAGTATTATTGTGCTGTCTGGGTACAGTGTGATGGGGAGTATTAGTGCAGTGTTTGTGTACAGTGAGATGGGGAGTATTAGTGCTGTGTCTGGGTACAGTGTGACGGGGAGTATTAGTGTGGTGTCTGCTTACAATGTGATGGGGAGTATTAGTGCGGTGTTTGGCTACATTGTGATGGGGTATTAGTGTGGTGTCTGGGTACAGTGCGATGGGGATTATCAGTGTGATGGGAGGTATTAGTGCGGTGTCTGTGTAGAGTGTGATGGGGAGCTTCAGTGCAGAATCTGGGTACAGTGTGATGGGGATTATTAGTGCGGTGTTTGGGTACAGAGTGATGGGGAGAAATAGTGTGGTGTCCGGGTACAGTTTGATGGGGAGTATTAGTGCGGTGTCTGGGTACAGTGTCATGGGGAGTATTAGTGTTGTGTCTGGGTACAGTGTGATGGGGAGTATTAGTGTGGTGTCTGGGTACATTGTGATGGGGGTATGAGTGCGGTATTTGTGTACATTGTGATGGGGAGTATTAGTGTGGTGTCTGGGTACAGTGTGATGTGGTGTATTAGTGTGGTGTCTGGGTAGAGTGCTTTGGGGAATATTAGTGCGGTGTCTGGGTAAAGTGTGATGGGGAGTATTAGTGTTGTGTCTGGATGCAGTGTGATGGGGAGTATTAGTGCGGTGTCTGGGTACAGTGTGATGGCGTATTAGTGTCGTGTCTCGGTACAGTTTGATAGGGAGTGTAGTGGCGCTTCTTAGTTTCCAAACAGACAGCCACTGAGCTGTGGGGCTGTTAACAATGAGTAGACGCGTGTCGAAATAAAACGTTCCCAAACGTAGCTTTGTCTTTTAAACTGTTTACTATAACGCTTCACAAACGGAATTACAAAGCAAACACGTATAAACGAACACGGTCAAAAACTGTATTGCTCCAAACCTCACAACTTCTGCCTCCTTCAGCCACGTGGAGTTTAAACTGTAAAATGGCTGCATACCATGTGTGGCTTAGGGACTGTACCATTGTGGCAAGAATGAAGGGGGTGTCTTGGACTATACTACTAGAGCAAGAAAATAGGGGGTTTCTTAATACAATAAGTCAATCAGGTAAATTAACTGTATTATGCTATTTAACCAATATTTTAAAGTATTTTCTTAAGCTTTTATGGCTCTTACATTCCGGCCCCTAATTGACTAGGCACATGAAGCGTATCAATTACTCAAACATTAAGAGTCATAAACTAATGAGTTCAACATATTTACAATATAAGTGTCCACTTTTTTCGTTCAGGAACCTTTCACGCTGCTTCTTGTAGCGGGCAGAGCTTTGTGATCGGTCTTTCCAGGGTACTGGTCTTGGTTTGCAAACAAACGCGACGAACGACGTCTCTGGAGTCTGGCATGGTCTTAATTATTTTTCCCATCAACCAAGAATTTCTAGGGGCTGAATCATCTACGATTAAGACAATGTCTCCGACAATGAAGTTCCTCTTTATTTTGGACCATTTTTGACGCTCCTGTAGCAGAGGTAAGTATTCTCTTGTCCATCTGGTCCAGAAAAGGTCTGACATATACTGAACTTGCCTCCACTTCCGACGGGCATACAGATCTTCCTTTTTGAAGACTCCCGGGGGCATGGTTGGCTGTGTTTTCAACAACAACAGGTGGTTCAGAGTCAGGGCTTCGAGGTCATTGGGATCATCTGATGTCTTAGTTATCGGTCGGTCATTAATGATGGCTTCGACCTCGCACAGAACGGTTTGGAGTCCCTCGTCGTTGAGTACTTGCTGCTTCAGTACAGAACTGAGTAGTTTTCTTACGGTGCGTATCTGTCTTTCCCAGACACCTCCATGGTGGGATGCAGCCGGAGGATTGAAGATCCACTTAATTCCTGTTTGCATTATGGCTTCCTGTATTTTAAGCCGATTCCAACATTCAATAGCTTCCCGTAGTTCTCTCTCCGCTCCGACGAAATTAGTGCCATTATCAGAACGCATAATGGGCACCTGACCTCTTCTACAGACAAAGCGCCGCAAGGCGTTAATACAGGAATCAGTGTCAAGCGTGTGTGCCACCTCAATATGAACTGCTCTGATGGTCAAACAAGTGAAAAGCACACCATATCTCTTGACAAGGCTCCGTCCTCGCTTTACCTCGAAAGGCCCGAAATAGTCCACCCCTACGTTTGTAAATGGGGGCTTGTCTGGTAACAAACGGTCTTCAGGCAGGTCTGCCATTTTCTGCTCCCCAGCTCTAGCGTGTAACCGTCTGCAAACAATGCATTCAGAGAGTATTTTTCTTATTACAGAATTAGCTCCTGGAATCCAGTATCTTTGTCTTAGCTTCGCAAGCACGTGATTCCTCCCACTGTGTCCAATACTCTGGTGTATATGCTGAAGAATGAGAGTAGCAACCCAGAGGTCCTTAGAAAGGATAGCAGGATGCTTGGCCTCCTCTGGCATAGCAGATTTGTTTAGTCTCCCTCCCACCCTCAGTACTCCATCTTGCAGTGTAGGATCCAGCTTGTAGATATGACTACCTTTCTTGATTGGAGTATTTCGCTGTAGAGCTTCGATTTCTTCTGGGTATCTTTGTCTTTGACTGAAGCAAACTATCTCCATCTCAGCCTTGGCCAAATCCTCCATGGTCAATGAATTCTTACCCAATGTGGTCTTGTGCTGATGCATATACTGCTGTAGAAGCATTCTCTGCTTATCGGGGTTACTTTCAGACTGACTGATAGTGGCTCGGTACTCTTTTCTCTTACCGCTCAGGTGTAGCAGCAACTCTTTCAACCTTAGAAACCATGCAACTGCTTTCCTCAACTGGTGCCATCCTGAGAAATGGTTAACAAGCTTGTTCACTGTGTCAAAGTTCTCTTTCGTAGTTATGAGATTTACTGTGACTGATCTCTTGACTTCGACGTCGTCTTCAGCAATCTGACTTGGCATATCTGGTCTTTCTGGCCATGATCTCTCTGTTTCCAGCAGGTAACTTGGGCCTTGTATCCAAGTTTCACTCCACATGAAGTTTTCAGCCTTCAATCCCCGTGAGGCTTGATCTGCTGGGTTTAATGAGGTGTTTACATACCTCCACTGAGATGGTTGTGTAGCTTCTCTAATGGATGAGATTCTGTTTGCTACGAAGGTCTTGAAGCGTATCTTCTCATTCTCTATATACTTCAGCACCGTCGTGCTATCCGTCCAGAAGACAGATTCTTCTCGTGGGAGCTGTAACTCTTTCCGCATTGCCTGGTCAACTTTAACTGCAACAACCGCTGCCGTCAACTCCAGTCTCGGGATGGTGACCTGCTTCAGCGGAGCCACCCTGGATTTCCCCATGAGGAAGGCACAATGTTTCTGGCCCTGTTGATTTGTCAGCAAGAGGTAAGTAGCCGTGCCATAGCCGTCCTCACTGGCGTCCGAGAAATGATGTAGTTGAGCCGTCTTTGTAACTCCAAAACTCACGGGCTTGATGCATCTACTGACGTTGAAGCTAGAAAGTTGTTGCAAATCTGTCAACCATCTGTGCCATCTCTGAGCTTGACCTTCTGGGATATCTTCATCCCATCCTCTCTTGTCTCTACATAGCTCTCGTAGCATCAGCTTCACCGGCAGAATGAGTGGTGCCAGGAATCCAAGAGGGTCGTAGATGGAACTGACCACGGAGAGAATCCCTCGTCTTGTGGATGGTCTTTCGTTCACCATTATCCTGAAGTTGAACGTGTCTGACTCAATGCACCATTGTACACCAAGAGCTCTCTCGATAGGAAGGACATCGTGGCTCAGGTCCAGATCTTTGACTTCAGTGGCTCTTTCCTTTTCTGGGATAGAAGCTAGAACTGCTCTGCTGTTGCTTATCCACTTAGTCAGATGGAATCCTCCATTCGAACACAGAGTTCTAAGGTCTCTTGACAGTGCGATGGCATCTTCTTCTGTTGACACGGACTTCAGACAGTCATCGACATAAAAGTTTCTGAAGATTGTCTCCACAGCCTCTGATGGTGCTTTGCCTTTGCCATCTTCTGCAGTTTTTCTGAGAGCGTAGCTTGCACAGCTGGGAGATGATGTGGCTCCGAACAAGTGTACGGCCATTCTACATTCCACCATCGCTTGACTAACGTCGCCATCTGGCCACCAAAGGAAACGCAGAAGATCAGCATCTTCATCAGGGATTCTGACTTGGTGGAACATTGATTCTATGTCTGCCATCATGGCAACGAGCTCTTGTCTAAACCTAGTCAAGACGCCAATGAGGGTATTAGTAAGATCAGGACCTTGAAGCAGCTGGTCATTCAGTGAAGTTCCTCTGAATGAGGCGGCGCAGTCAAACACTACACGGATCTTTTTCTTCTTTGGGTGATACACACCGTGATGAGGAATGTACCAGACCCTTCCATCGTCTCTGTTCAACTGTTCCTCGGGCACTTTTACAGCATAGCCTTTCGCTATGATGTTTCTCATGAAGCCTTTGTAGTCTTCGTGAAAGTCGGGGTTCTTGTTCAGCTTTCTCTTTAGACTGATGGCGCGTTGCTCTGCTATGCAGCGATTGTTCGGCATCTTCGCGGTCTGTCTTCTCAGTGGCAAACCAATGTGATAGTGGCCATCAATGAACTGTGTAGACCTTGTCATCAAATCCATGAACTGATGGTCTTCTTGTGACATCTCTGTCTTTTCCTCACAGCTGCGTTCTGAAAAGTCTGCGTTGAACTGCTGTATCAACAGCTCTTCAATGCTTGCGATAGAGATGCAATTAACTGTGACATTTTGTCGTTCCTCCTTGTTCGACTTGTTGCCATCATCTCTCCTTACCGGTCCATTGACTACCCATCCAAGGGCTGTCCTGACGGCGTAGGGTCCGTCATCCTTGCTGTTTATCACCTGCCATGGCTCCATAGTTTTGTAGGCATTGGTTCCAATTAATAGGCCAATTTCTGCTTCAATGTATGGGAGACGCACCTTTTCTAGGTAAGGCCATCTATCCACATCCTTCTGCAGGGCTAAGTTCCCTATTCTAACAGGGATCTCCCTCTGTGTGAAAACATTAGGCAGGTCTATGAAGTCCTTCTCTTCAAGTCCACACACTTCTAAGTCTGACAGGATGTAACTTTGCATTGACTTCTCATGACCCATGGTGCGTAATAGGATTTCTGTTCTTCTGCCTCTAACGTTCAGCTGTCGCATGAGTGATTCTGTGCAGAACGTTGCTGAACTACCTGGATCCATGAAGGCGTAAGTCTCCACAAGCTTCTCGCTCCTCTTAGACTTGATCTTTACTGGTACGATGGCAAGAATACAATCACTGTCACCGGCCCCAGTGAGTCCACAAGTCTCTGGTTCTAGCGACACCAGAGCACTTGAAACAACCTTCTCGTCGGTATTGTTTTCTTCACTCTTCTTAGAGACTTGTTCTTCTTTATGGATATGCAGCAGACTGGGATGTTTCCGAGTGCACTCTCTGCATGTTGTTCTTTGCTTACAGTTTCTGCTGAGGTGCCCCTGAGAGAGACATCCAAAACATAGGCCGTTGTACTTCAGGAATTCGATTCTGTCCTTATGTGGCTTTGCTTTGATGTCGCTGCAGAAATCCAATGTATGATTCTTCTGGCAGAATAAGCATGGCTTCTGAAAGGCATTAGCAGGCGTCACTGTGCTGCTCTTTTTGGGAGATGAGTTCTGGGGCCTTTCTTCCTCGGCCTGAGTGACGATAGTTGCAAAGCTGCTTCCCCTGGAACCACCTTTCCTGAGAGTCTTTGATTCAACAGGCTTGGCTTTCACTCTTCCATCGGTGGTCGGGCTGGCGTCCTGGATGTTTCCAAACAATGGGTCCCTAGCAATTTTAGCCTGTTTGTCTATGAAATTCACTAAGTCTGCAAACCTGGCTCTACTTTTCCGTCTCTCCATTATCTCAAAGGCTGTTCTTCTCCATTGTTCTCTCATCCTGTAAGGAAGCTTAGAGATGATGATTCTCATAGTCGTAGGATTGTCCATCTCTTCCATGAATTCAACATCCTCCATGGTGTTGCGACATCCTATGAGGAAAAGAACATATGCGTTCAATGCCTCTCCATCCTCCGATCTGATCTGTGGCCACTTGGTAGCCTTTTCAATATATGCAGTGGCTATCTTCAGCTCGTTACCATAGTGCTCCTGCAGCAACTTCCTGGCTTCTATGTATCCCCGGTCCGGTCTCATGTGTTCACAGCTTCTGACCAGGTCTTGTGGTTTACCACTGGTGTACTGTCCCAGGTAGTACAACTCATCACTGCTGCTCTCTGTTTTGGAGTCAATGGCTTGTTCAAAGGATCTGATGAAGGGCTTATAATTGAGTGGGTCGCCTTGGAACACTGGTATGTCTCTTTGAGGGAGTCGAAACAGATTCTGTTGTTTTACAAGCATCTCTGTAATTTCGTTCTGACATTGCATCACTCGGTATAGGCTTCTCCCTGTGTCTTCAGGCCTCTGGTGGTCATCAGCAGGGTCTAGTCTAGACTGTCTGACGTCTGGGGTAGCATCACATGCTCCTGTTAGTGGAGAGGCCACTCTTCCACGCTGTAATGCCAGGGGATTGCCTTCGGACTCTCTTGTAACTCTTGAAGGTGCCCTGGATCCAACTCTATGTGACAACATTGACTGGCAGTATTCGCTCCCGCCGTCCCGTGAGCCTTCATAATCTTCATACGCACTCAACCTGGCGTCTGAGACCGCGATAGCTGTTTTTATCTCCAGCTGTTCTTTCTTTGCCTGCACCTGGGCCTGTTGGGCCTGCACTTGGGCCTGCAGTTGGGCCTCTTGGACCTGCAGTTGGGCCTCTTGGACCTGCAGTTGGGCCTCTTCCCGTTCAAGAGCTTGCTTCTCCACTAAAGATGCTGCGCGCGCCATCAACGCTGCCCGTTCAACCTCCTCTCTCATGCGTCGCGACGAGCTTGTGGTAGAAGTGACTGACCTGCGTCCAGAAACAGAGCTACCTTCTTTTCGATTTTTGCTCGGTCTGGCGGAAGTCTCTGAAATGCTATCGTCTGGTCCGACTTCATCGTCAACTTTATCTTTCTCTGCTGTATCAGCATCTTGACGAATCTTTAACATCCACTGTTCTGTGGCCTTGATATAGTCCTTAATGCTGGTTGATTTAAGATCAAAGCAGTTGTGCTGATCAGCATTTCCCTCTTCTTCAGACAGAAGTGCTAATACATCTTCATTGAGTACATTAAATTCTTCATGCAGCTTGGAGAAATCATAATACATTATGTCTTCAGCTTTCTTAATATTAGCATTATCTTCCATGAGACGATCAATTATCTTCATGTTTCCAGTTATCTGAGCTAATTTAGCCTTCCTTGCACCTATGCTTCTATGTAACTTCTCTTCCATTGCCTTTGCGGGGAGCTTTATTTCCCTCTTTTGGCCAGCAATCCTTCTGGCTGGGGGAAGCTCCTGGCTCCGTAAGGCCTCGGCCATTTTACCCGCAGCTCTTATTTAGCTTCTCAATAGAATGAACAAAGCAAGTAACAGTCACTGTACCTTCGCTTTCTTATATTGTCGTCTGGCTCCGTGACCATTCATGTATACGTTCGCCGACGATTCCGTCCTTTCCTTCTTAGGGAGCAAGTTTTTGACTAATGTAGTGGCGCTTCTTAGTTTCCAAACAGGCAGCCACTGAGCTGTGGGGCTGTTAACAACGAGTAGATGCGTGTCGAAATAAAACGTTCCCAAACGTAGCTTTGTCTTTTAAACTGTTTACTATAACACTACACAAACGGAATTGCAAAGCAAACACGTATAAACGAACACGATCAAAAACTGTATTGCTCCAAACCTCTCAACTTCTGCCTCCTTCAGCCACGTGGAGTTTAAACTGTAAAATGGCTGCATACCATGTGTGGCTTAGGGACTGTACCATTGTGGCAAGAATGAAGGGGGTGTCTCGGACTATACTACTAGAGCAAGAAAATAGGGGGTTTCTTAATACAATAAGTCAATCAGGTAAATTAACTGTATTATGCTATTTAACCAATATTTTAAAGTATTTTCTTAAGCTTTTATGGCTCTTACAGGGAGTATTGGTGTGGTGTCTGGGATGCAGTGTGATGGGGAGTATTAGTGCGCTATCTGGGTACAGTGTGATGGGGAGTATTAGTGCGATCTCTGGGTACAGTGTGATGGGGAGTATTAGTGCGGTGTCTGGGTACAGCGTGATGGGGACTATTGGTGTGGAGTCTGGGTACACTGTGATGGGGAGTATTAGTGCGGTGTCTGGGTACAGTGTGATGGGGTGTATTAGTGTGCTGTCTGGGTACACTGTGATGGGGAGTATTAGTGCGGAGTCAGGGTACAGTGTGATGGGGAGTATTAGTGCGGTGTCTGGGTACAGTGTGATGGGGAGTATTAGTGTGGCGTCTGGTTACACTGTGATGGGAGTATCAGTGTTGTGCCTGGGTACAATGTGCTAGGGAGTATTTGTGCAGTGACTGGGTACATTGTGATGGGGGTATCAGTGCGTTATTTGTGTACAGTGTGATGGGTAGTATTAGTGTGGTGTCTGGGTACAGTGTAATGTGGTGTATTAGTGAGGTGTCTGGGTATACGGTTATGGGGAATATTAGTGCGCTGTCTGGGTACAGTGTGACGGATCGTATTAGTGTGGTGTCTGGGGACAGTGGGATGGGCAGTATTAGTGCAGTATTTGGGTACAGTGTGATGGGGACTATTAGTGTGGTGTCTGGGTACAGTGTGATGGGGAGTATTAGTGTGGTGTCTGGGTACAGTGTGATGGGGAGTATTAGTATTGTGTCTGGATGCAGTGTGATGGGGAGTATTAGTGCGGTGTCTGGGTACAGTGTGATGGGGAGTATCGGTGTCGTGTCTGGGTACAGTTTGATGGGGAGTATCGGTGTCGTGTCTGGGTACAGTTTGATGGGGAGTATTGGTGTGGTGTCTGGGTACAGTGTGATGGGGAGTATTAGTGTGGAGTCTGGGTACAGTGTGATGGGGAGTATCAGTGTTGTGCCTGGGTACAATGTGCTACGGAGTATTTGTGCAGTGACTGGGCACAGTGTGATTGGTAGTATTAGTGTGGTGTCCGGGTACAGTGTGATTGGGAGTATAAGTGCGGTGTCTGTGTAGAGTGTGATGCGGCGCTTTAGTGCGGAGTCTGGGTACAGTGTGATGGGGAGTATTAGTGTGGTGTCTGGGTGCAGTGTGATGGGGAGTATCAGTGTGGCGTCTGGTTACAGTATTATGGGGAGTATCAGTGTTGTGCCTGGGTACAATGTGCTAGGGAGTATTTGTGCAGTGACTGGGCACAGTGTGATGGGGGCATTAGTGTGGTGTCTGGGTACATTGTCATGGGGGTATTAGTGCGGTATTTGGGTATAGTGTGATGGGGTGTATTAGTGCGGTGTCTGGGTAGAGTGCGATGAGGTGTATTAGTGCGGTGTTTGGGTAGAGTGCGATGAGGAGTATTACTGAGGTGTCTGGCTATAGTGTTAAGGGGAATATTAGGGTGATGTTTGGGTAGAATGTGATGGGAGTATTAGTGCGGTGTCTGGGTACAGTGTGATGGGGAGTATTAGTGTGGTGTCTGGGTAGAGTGTGATGCGGCGCTGTAGTGCTGAGTCTGGGTACAGTGTGGTGGGGAGTATTAGTGCGGTGTCTGGGTACAGTGTGAAGGGGAGTATTAGTGCGGCGAATGGGTGCAGTGTGATGGGGAATATTAGTGCACTGTCTGGGTACAGTGCGATGGGGAGTATTAGTGCGGTGTTTGGGTACAGTGTGATGGGGAGTATTAGTGCGGTGTTTGGGTACAGTGTGATGGGGATTATTATTGCAGTGTCTGGGTTCATTGTGCTGGGGAGTATTAATGCAGTGTCTGGGTACAGTGTCATGAGTATTAGTGCTGTGTCTGAGTACAGTGAGATGGGGAGTATTAGTGTGGTGGCTGGGTACAGAGTGATGGGGATTATCAGTGCGGTGGTTGGGTACAGTGTGATGGGGATTATTGGTGTGATGTCTGGCTACGGTGGGATGTGGGTATTAGTGCGGTGACTGGGCACAGTGTGATGGGTAGTATTAGTGTGGTGTCCGGGTACAGTGTGATTGGGAGTATTAGTGTGGTGTCTGGGTACAGTATGATGGAGGCATTAGTGTGGTGTCTGGGTACATTGTGACGTGGGTATTAGTGCGGTATTTGGGTACAGTGTGATGGGGAGTATTAGTGTGGTGTCTGGGTCTGTGTGATGGGGTGTCTTAATGCGGTGTCTGGGTAGAGTGCGATGAGCAGCATTAGTGAGGTGTCTGGGTATAGTGTTATGGGGAATATTAGGGTGGTGTTTGGGTACAGTGTGATGGGGAGTATTAGTGCGGTGTCTGGGTACAGTGTGATGGGGTGTATTAGTGTGGTGTCTGGGTACAGTGTGATGGGGAGTATTAGTGCGGTGTCTGGGTACAGTGTGATGGGGAGTATTAGTGCGGTGTCTGGGTACAGTGTGATGGGGAGTATTAGTGAGCTGTCTGGGTACAGTGTGATGGGGAGTGGCGGAGACCACATAGGGACAGTAACACAATTCACTATGTATGGCCAATGTTGTTATTGCTCCACGTTATGTACAGAACTTGGTTGGGTTATCGGGGCAGGGTCCCTTTAAGAGTCGTCGATTGTGTGATGACGTTATAGTCCTGTGACGAGGCCGAGTCCCTCAGTGCATACGGAGAGTCAATAAAGCTAACACGCGTTTTTCTTTGCTGCTATGAAAGTCTCAGTCTATTTATTTCCAGTGACTCCTACATTGGTGACCCCGTTTCTCTTTTGGACGTTTCCAAAGACTTTATCCGAGATGGCGACGAACGCCGTTTCTCTCAAATTACCGGAGTTTTGGGAACGGCAGGCTGCCGCTTGGTTCGCCCAGGCCGAGGCTCAGTTTGCTCTCTGGGACATCACCGCGGACGACACGAAGTATTATTACGTTGTCTCTGCTCTCGGCAGCTCCACCGCTACCAGAGTCGTGAGCCTGCTCGAGGACCCCCCGGAGCACCACAAATTTGCGACGCTGAGAACGCACCTCCTAGAGTCTTTTGGACTAACTGAACCCGAGCCCGCATGCCGGCTTCTCTCTCTACCCGGGCTTGGCGACTCCAAGCCCTCAGAACTGATGGACCACATGTTAACCCTCCTGGGCAAACACAAGCCATGCTTCCTCTTCAGAGAACTGTTCCTACAACAGCTGCCAGGGCAGGTACGGTCGGCTTTAGCCAACTCTCATATTAGTGATTTCTGCGCCCTGGCCAAGGAGGCCGACAAATTTTTCTCCGCCGGGCAACAGTACTGCGGGGCCCTGCCCCCACCACCACAGCCCAACGGCGGCAGCCCCCAAGCATGTGCTTCTACCACGCGCAGTTCAGCCCCAACGATAAGAAGTGCCGGCCCCCGTGCAGCTTTACCGCGTCGGGAAACGCGAAGTCCCACTCATCGGCTGCCATGGCTGTCGGCCGTTCAGGTAGTCTGTTATTCATTACAGACACTGACTCTGGACGTCGTTTCCTCTGCGACACGGGTGCCCAAGTGAGCGTCCTGCCCGCGTCAACCATAGACATAAAAGGGGGGAACCATGGCCCCGCCCTCGAAGCCGCCAACGGCAGTTCCATCAGTACTTTCGGGAAACGGAGCGTGGTGCTGTGTTTTGGCGGGCAGCGTTTCGCTTGGGACTTTGTTACAGCGAAAGTGTCCACCTCCCTTCTCGGTGCTGACTTCCTCTGCGCCAATGGCCTTTTGGTGGACGTCATGAACCGACATCTCATCAATGCTGAGACTTTCAGTTCGCTCCCGTGTTGGCTCAGTGGTTCCGGCACGATGAAGTTGTCCAGCGCACTCTCGGCCTCCGACGAGTTTTCCCGCCTCCTCGCCGGGTTCCTGGACCTCACGAAGCCCACTTTCTTGTCAGTCACCGCCAAGCACGGGGTAGAACACCACATCCCAACCACCAGTCCGCCTGTCTGCTCCAGTGCTCGGCGCCTCGACCCGGGGAAACTCGCCATCGCTAAAGCAGAGTTTGACACAATGGAGCGCCTCAGCATCATTCGCCGGTCGAACAGTCCATGTGCCTCGCCCCTCCACATCGCACCGAAACCAGGTGGCGGTTGGTGCCCGTGCGGCGATTACTGGCGCCTCAACGACGCTACTACCCCCGACCGCTACCCGATTCCACACATCCAGGACTTTTCCACCCACCTGGCCGGGAAAGTTGTTTACTCTAAAGTGGACCTTGTTTGGGGTTACCACCAGGTCCCCGTTCAGCCGCAGGACATCCCGAAAACCACGGTGATCACCCTGTTCGGGCTGTTCGAATTCTTCCGCATGCCATTCGGTCTCAAAAACGCCGCTCAGGCTTTTCAACGCCTAATGGACACCGTGTTACGGGACCTGCCATTCCTTTTCGTCTACCTGGACGACATTCTCATCGCCAGCGCCTCCAGGGCGGAGCATGTGTCCCACCTCCGGACTCTTTTTTTATTTTTTATTCATTGATGGGATGTGGGCGTCGCTGGCTAGGCCTGCATTTAGTGCCCATCCCTAATTGCCCTTGAGAAGATGGTGGTGAGCTGCCTTCTTGAACCGCTGCAGTCCATATGGTGTAGGGACACCCACAATGCTGTTAGGAAGGGAGTTCCAGGATTTTGGCCCAGCGACAGTGAAGGATCGGCGATACAGGTCCAAGTCAGGATGGTGTGTGGCTTGGAGGGGAGCTTGTAGGTGGTGATGTCCCCATGCGTCTGCTGCCCTTGTCCTTCTAAGTGGTAGAGGTCACGGGTTTGGAAGGTGCTGTTGAAGGAGCTTTGGCGAGTTGCTGCAGTGCATCTTGTAGATGGTACACACTGCAGCCACAGTGCGCCGGTGGTGGAGGGAGTGAATGTTGAAGGTGGTGGGGTGGATGGAGTGCCAGTCAAGCGGGCTGCTTTATCCTGAATGGTGTCGAGCTTCTTGAGTGTTGTTGGAGCTGCACTCATCCAGGCAAGTGGAGAGTATTCCATCACACTCCTGACTTGTGCCTTGTAGATGGTGGAAAGGCTTTGGGGAGTCAGGAGGTGAGACACTCGCCACAGAATTCCCAGTCTCTGGCCTGCTCTTGTAACCATAGTATTTATATGGCTGATCCAGTTCAGTTTCTGATCAATGGTAACCCCCAGGATGTTGATAGTGGGGGATTCAGTGATGGTAATACCATTGAATGTTATGGGGAGATGGTTAGAGTCTCGTTTGTTGGAGATGGTCATTGCCTAGCACTTGTGTGGTGCGAATGTTACTTGCCACTTGTCAGCCCAAGTCTGAATGTTGTCCAGGCCTTGCTGCATATGGACACGGACTGCGTCAGTATCTGACGAGTCTCGAATGATGCTGAACAGTGTGCAATCATCAGCAAACATCCCCACTTCTGACCTTATGATAGAGGGAAGGTCATTGATGAAACAGCTGAAGATGGTTGGGCCGAGGACACTGCCCTGAGGAACTCCTGCAGTGATGTCATGTGATTGAGATGAATGACCTCCAACAACCACAGCCAACTTCCTTTGTGCTAGGTATGATTCCAACCAATGGAGAGTTTTCCCCTTGATTCCCATTGACTTCAGTTTTGCTAGGGCTCCTTGATGCCACACTCGATCAAATGCTGCCTTGATGTCAAGGGCAGTCACTCTCACCTCACCTCTTGAGTTCAGATCTTTTGTCCATGTTTGGACCAAGGCTGTAATGAGGTCAGGAGCTGAGTGGCCCTGGTGGAACCCAAACTGGGCGTCAGTTAGCAGGTTATTGCTGAGTAAGTGCCGCTTGATAGCACTGTTGACGACACCTTCCATCACTTTGCTGATGATTGAGAGTAGACTGATGGGACGGTAATTGGCCGGGTCGGATTTGTCCTGCTTTTTGTAGACAGGACATACTTGGGCAATTTTCCACATTGCCGGGTAGATGCCAGTGTTGTAGCTGTACTGGAACAGGTTGGCTAGGGGCGCAGCTAGTTCTGGAGCACAAGTCTTCAGTACTATTGCCGGAATGTTGTCAGGGCCCATAGCCTTTGCAGTATCCAGTGTCTTCAGCCGTTTCTTGACATCACGTGGAGTGAATTGAATGGGCTGAAGACTGGCATCTGTGATGCTGGGGACCTCAGGAGGAGGCCGAGATGGATCATCCACTCGGCGCTTCTGGCTGAAGATAGTTGCAAATGCTTCAGCCTTGTCTTTTGCACTCACGTGCTGGGCTCCACCATCATTGAGGATGGGGATATTTTTGGAGCCTCCTCCTCCTGTTAACTGTTTAATTGTCCACCACCACTCACGACTGGATGTGGCAGGACTGCAGAGCTTTGATTTGATCCGATGGTTGTGAGATCGCTTAGCTCTGTCTATCGCATGTTGCTTCCGTTGTTTGGCATGCAAGTAGTCCTGTGTTGTAGCCTCACCAGGTTGACACCTCATTTTTCGGTATGCCTGGTGCTGTTCCCGGCATGCTCTCCTGCACTCTTCGTTAAACCAGGGTTGATCTCCTGGCTTGATGGTAATGGTAGAGTGAGGGATATGCCGGGCCATGAGGTTACAGATTGTGGTTGAATACAATTCTGCTGCTGCTGATGGCCCACAGCGCCTCATGGATGCCCAGTTTTGAGCAGCCAGATCTGTTCGAAATCTGTCCCATTTAGCACGGTGTTAGTGCCACACAACACGGTGGAGGGTATCCTCAACATGAAGACGGGACTTCTTCTCCATAAGGACTGTGCGGTGGTCACTTCCACCAATGCTGTCATGGACAGATGCATCTGCAACAGGTAGATTGGTGAGGATGAGATCAAGTAGGTTGTTCCCTCTTGTTGGTTCCCTCACCACCTGTCGCAGACCCAGTCTTCGAACGCCTCAGCCAGCACGGCCTAATAGTCAATCTGGCCAAGTGCCAGTTCGGGCTGTTCTCGATCGACTTTCTCGGGCACCGCATCACGAAGGACGGGGCGGTGCCACTGCCGTCGAAAGTGGAGACCGTGAAGGATTTTCCACGACCCCTCACCGTGAGGGCCCTGCAGGAGTTTTTGGGCATGGTGAACTTTTATCATCGCTTCGTTCCCCGGGCAGCCCAGCTTATGCGGCCCCTTTACGAGGCCCTCAAAGGCAAGCCCGCCAAGCTCGCCGTCAACTGGTCCGAGGAGATGGCCAATTCTTTCACGGACATGAAAAGGGCCCGATGCGCCGATCGCTCTCACCACTGACGCTTCAGACTATGCTGTCAGCGCCGTCCACGAACAGTGGGTCAACAGCACCTGGCAGCCGCTTGCCTTCTTCAGCCGGCAGCTCCATCCCAACGAGCAGAAGTACAGCACCTTCGATCGCGAGCTTCTCGGCCTCTACCTCGCCGTCCGACACTTCCATTTCCTGCTGGAGGCCCGCCCGTTCACGGCATCCATGGACCACAAGCCGTTGACCTTCACCATGGCCAAAGTTTCCGAGCCGTGGTCGGCCCGTCAGCAGCGCCAGCTTTCCTTCGTCTCCGAGTTCACGACGGACATCCAGCATATGGCTGGGAAAAACAACCCTGTCGCTGACTGTCTCTCCCAGGCCGTCGCCAGCGCCGTACACCTCGGCATCGACTACACCCGCATGGCGGCCGACCAGGCCTCCGACCCGGACGTCCAGGCCTACAGGACGGCTGTCACAGGCCTTCAGTTAGCGGACATCACATTTGACGATGCCGGCACCACGCTCCTGTGCGACATCTCCGCTGGGCAGCCAAGCCCCGTCTTACCAGACGGGTGGAGACGGCAGGTTTTCGACACCGTCCATAACCTTTCCCACCCGGGCAGGGAGCCGTCACAGAAGCTGGTGGCGGCTAAGTTTGTCTGCCACGGGCTCAAGAAGGACTTTCACGACTGGGCCAATACCTGCGTGGTATGCCAGCGCTCGAAAGTGCATCGCCATACTAAGGCCCCATTGGCGCCTTTCGCAGTGCCCGAGAGGCGGTTCGACCATGTTAACGTGGACCTGGTGGGGCCCCTGCCGCCCTCCCGCGGGGTCACCCACCTCCTCACGCTGGTCGACAGAACCACCCGATGGCCGGAAGCCGTCCCGCTGTCGTCAACAACGTCCGCCGATGTGGCTCGGGCATTCATCAACACTTGGGTCGCCCGGTTCAGCGCCCCATCTGACGTCTCCTCCAACCGGGGGCCCCAGTTCACGTCGGAGCTCTGGAACGCTGTCGCCCAAGGCCTCGGGTTGAGACTCCACCACATATCACCCTCAGGCTAAGGGGCTGTGCGAATGGTTTCATCGCTCCATAAAGGTTGCGCTCCTGGCCAGCCTCCGGGACGACAGTTGGATCGACAGACTCCCGTGGGTTATGCTGGGACTCAGGACGCCCCCAAGGAGAACCTCCAGTCCTCGTCCGCTGAGCTCATCTGCGGGCAGCCGCTGCGGGTTCCCGGGAATTTCGTCCCCAACACCACGGACCCTTGGTCCGCAGCCCGTCAGCGGTCCGCCCTCCTGGACAACGCCAAAGTTTTTGCGCCGGTGCCCACGTCGCAGCACGATCTCCCTCAGTCCCACGTTCCGCCCGACCTTCATGCGGCGGAGTACATTTTCGTCTGCCACGATGCCCACCGGGGACCTCTTCACCCACCCTACGACGGACCATTCCGCGTTCTAGAAGCCGGGGACAAGGCCTTCGTGGTGGATGTCGGCGGTAAGCCGGACTACATTTCCGTGGACCGTCTTTAGCCGGCCCACCTGGATCTGGACCGACCCGTTGGGTTGGCTCAGCCCCCGCGACAGGGCCGACCTCCGGCTTCTGCACCCTCAGTCCAACACAAAGCGCCTGGTCCCCGCCCCGGACTTGAGGAGCCGTTTCGGCCGTGTGATCCGGGCCCCTCAACAACTGACATTGCCAATTCTAGTGAATTCTGGGGGGATGTATGTGGCGGAGACCACATAGGGACAGTAACACAATTCACTATGTATAGCCAATTTTGTTATCGCTCCATGTTATCGGGGCAGGGTCGCTTTAAGAGTCGTCGATTGTGTGGTGACGTCATAGCCCTGCGACGAGGCCGAGTCCCTCAGTCCATGCAGAGAGTTAATAAAGCTAACACGCGTTTTTCTTTGCTGCCATGAAAGTCTTGCAGTCTGTTTATTTCCAGCAACTCCTACAGTGCAGTGTTTGGGTACAGTGTGATGGGGAGTATTAGTGCAGTGTCTGGGTACAGTGTGATGGGGAGTATTAGTGCAGTGTCTGGGTACAGTGTGATGGGGAGTATTAGTGCAGTGTCTGGGTACAATGTGATGGGGCGTATTAGTGCAGTGTTTGGGTGCAGTGTCTGGGTACAGTGTGAGGGGGATTATTCGTGCGGTGTCTGGTTAGAGTGTGATGGGGAGTATTAGTGCAGTGTCTGGGTACAGTGTGATGGGGAGTATTAGTGCAGTGTCTGGGTACAGTGTGATGGGGAGTATTAGTGCAGTGTCTGGGTACAGTGTGATGGGGAGTATTAGTGCAGTGTTTGGGTACAATGTGATGGGGAGTATTAGTGCAGTGTCGGGGTACAGTGTGATGGGGAGTATTCGTGCAGTGTTTGGGTGCAGTGTCTGGGTACAGTGTGAGGGGGATTATTAGTGCGGTGTCTGGTTAGAGTGTGATGGGGAGTATTAGTGTGGTGTTTGGGTACAGTGTGACGGGGAGTATTAATGTGGTGTCTGGGGACAGTGTGATGCGAGTATTAGTGCAGTGTCTGGGTACAGTGTGATGGGGAGTATTAGTGCAGTGTCTGGGTACAGTGTGATGGGGAGTATTAGTGCAGTGTCTGGGTACAGTGTGATGGGGAGTATTAGTGCAGTGTCTGGGTACAGTGTGAGGGGGATTATTAATGTGGTGTGTGGGGAGAGTGTGATGGGAGTATTAGTGCGGTGTCTGGGGACAGTGTGATGGAGTATTAGTGCGGTGTCTGGGTACAGTGTGATGGGGAGCACTAGTTTGCTATGCATTTTTATCCATTGTTCTATCCATTCATTGTAACTTATAAAATTCTGACAGGACTAGACAGACTAGATGCAGGAAGGATGTTCCTGATGGTCAGGGAGTCCAGAACCAGGGGTCACAGTCTAAGGATAAGGGGTAAGCCATTTAGGACAGAAATGAGGAGGAATTTCTTCACCCAGAGAGTGGTGAACCTGTGGAATTCTCTACCACAGAAGGCAGTATAGGCCAATACATTAAATATATTCAAGAAGGAGTTGGATATCTTTCTTAAGGCTAAAGGGATCAAGGGGTATGGGGAGAAAGCAGGGACTGGGTACTGAATTTGGATGATCAGCCATGATCGCATTGAATGGCGGAGCAGGCTCGAGGGTCTGAATGGCCTACTCCTGCTCTTATCTTCTATATATCTATGTTTCTATCCCATGTTCTGATTTCTGTATGACTTGTATTGGGGGAGGCCACTAATCATCATTAGGTATGTTGATGTTGAAATGCTGTTTGTCTGCTTTGTGTAGGGCTTGAACCGCGAGGGTAATTTTCCTTATTGAGCCTTGCTGGCCACTCACACTGATTGGTAATCACTCCTCTCCTATCCGGGTTTTGTAGAATTACAATAAGGAAAGTTCTGCACTGGTGTCTATCTTTGAACACGTCCTAATCCCCTGTGCCCACCCCGTTCCCATATCCCTTAAACCGCCTATCCAACTTATTCTTAAACATTGACATGGTCTCTGCTTCAATCACTAACTTCACAGCCCACTGTGTAAAGAAGTATCTCCTGCTCTCTGTCCTAAAGCTCTTACATTTAGCCCAATATCTATGTTCCCTCATTCGAGACCCAAGTTACTGGAAACAGTCGGCTTCTACCTACTGTAATGATATCAGCAAATAGTGATGGTATTTGCCTGTTTGATTATGATGCCTTACCAGCATAGTTGCCTGATTGATTACTTATGCTTGACCAGCAGAGGGCATGTGACAGAGACAAGCAGTTGAGTTTTAGTTTCGCTTTAGATGGATTTCTAGCATGGTGTCTCCTGTAAGGCTGTTAACCAGAGTTGAACAAACTTTAGATTAAAAGACATTCTCTTTCATAAATGTCTCGTCATTGAACCCACAAAGAAATCAATACATGGTGTCAGAAGTGATTGAAAGAGATGAAGAGGAAAAATCAGCTCTCCACATATTATCAAGCCAAAAGAGAACATCGTTACTTACCTTTGAAGAATAGCTAACGAAGTGTAAAATGGAAGGTTTACACCCACCGGCGAAGCTTCAGTTGACAGGTAATGTGGCTGAAAATTGGAGATTCAAACAACGTTTGGAGTTGTATTTAGCAGCAATCGGAGCGGACGAGAAAAGTGATAAAATGAAAGCGTCACTGTTCTTACATGTCGTGGGTGATGAAGCGCTGGAGGTGTATAATAACTTCACATTCACTGCTGATGGAGACAAAATGAAGTTAGATAAAATAATGGAACAGTTTGAGGCCTACTGCATACCTAAACGTAACGTGACGTTTGAGAGGCACAGATTTTTCACGTGTACAGAAAACAGGAGAGACTATTGATCAGTATGTGACTGAACTGAGAAACCGAAGCAAAACATGTGAATTTGGGGGACTGACAGACTCGCTGATAAAAGACAGACTGGTGTGTGGTATTCCAGATAATGGTCTAAGGGAAAGACTGCTAAGAGAGCAAAATCTAGACCTGGGAAAAGCCATAGCACTGTGTAGGGCTACAGAGACTGTGAAGTCACAGGCAAAGGAGCTGTTCAGTGACAGTAGCTGCAACGTGGATGCAGTGAGAAAGAACGGACACAAACCGTTTAACAAAAAGAGCGCCAATGTGAAAAAAGAGGCATTGCCAGCGAAAAAAAATGAAAGGAGCAATCGAAAGTCATGTAGTCGATGCGGTACACAGCATCCACCAAGAAAGTGTCCAGCATATGGTAAAACATGCAATAGTTGCAACAAAAACAACCATTATGCCTGTTGCTGCAAGAACCAATGTAACAAAGCAAGGTCCATACAGTAGATGAAAGCGAGATAGAGGAGTTCTATGTAGATGTTGTGTCTGAAAACAAAGAAGAAAAGAGAGACTGGATGTTGACACTAAAAGTGAATGACATACACATTCCATTTAAATTGGATACTGGAGCACAAGTTAATGTGATATCAGAGACTGATTTTAAGAAAATTAGACCCAGACCAAAGATACATGGAATAAAAGTGAAAGTGACAGGATACTCAGGTACTGATATACCAGTGAAAGGAAGATGCATTGTCAAAGTGACACACAAGGACAGAGAGCACACGCAAGCATTAATCGTGGTGCCAAAGGATGTGCAAGCCATACTAGGTTTAATAGCCTGTGAGAGACTGAACCTGGTAAAGAGAGTCCGCGTTGTGGAAAGCGAAGGAGAGACAGTCTATGATGAACTCATGAAAGAGTACAATGACCTATTTCAGGGTCTAGGCTGCCTTCCAGGAGAACACACAATCAGAGTAGATAAAAGTATGCCAACGGTCATACATCCATGCAGAAAAGTTCCGTTTGCTCTTCAAAAGCAACTGAAGGCAGAGTTGGACAGGATGGAAAGCCTGAACGTGATTCAGAAGATAGATGAGCCAACTGAGTGGGTGAGTTCCCTCATCGTTGTGGACAAAAAGAATGGAAAGCTCAGAATTTGCCTGGATCCAAGAGATCTAAACAGAGCAATAAAGAGAGAGCACTTCAAGCTTCCAACACGTGAGGAAATCATGGCACAGTTTGCAAATGCAAAGTATTTCAGCAAGTTAGATGCATCATCAGGATTTTGGCAGATGAAATTGAACGAGGCAAGTTCAAGACTGTGCACGTTCAACAGTCCATTTGGCAGATACAGATTCCTAAGGTTACCATTTGGCATTGCCTCAGCTCCTGAAGTGTATCACAAAACTATCCAAATGATCTATGAGCACCTGGAGGGAGTTGATACATCAATGGATGACATCATAGTATGGGGAACCACGAGAACTGAGCATGACGAGAGACTGAAAAAAGTGCTGGAAGCAACAAGGAAAACAAACCTGAAGCTGAATAGAGAGAAATGCCAGCTCGGGGTGACAGAACTGACATTCATGGGAGATATCCTTAGCAGTGAGGGCATCAGACCAGATCCCAGAAAGGTGTCCGCCATTGAGAATATGCCAAAGCCACAATGCAAAAAGGACGTGCAGAGGTTTAATGGAATGATCAACTACATGGGTAAATTCATATCCAACCTCTCAGAAAAGATGGCGCCACTGAGACGACTAACTGAAAAGAACATAGAATGGGAATGGAATCATGAGCATGAGAAGTCATGGAGCGATCTAGAGAAACTGCTCACAGAGGAACCAGTTCTGAGGTTTTATGACCCAGCGAGACCCATCAAGATATCATCAGATGCATCACAGAGTGGGCTCGGTGCCGTTCTTCTGCAAAAATATGACTACTGGCAACCTATTGCATATGCATCATGCTCAATGACAGACGCGGAGACGCGATATGCTCAAATAGAAAAGGAGCTGCTCAGCATCACATACGCCCGTGAAAGATTTCACCAGTTTGTGGCAGGACAAGCAATCAGTGTAGAGGCTGACCATAAGCCCTTGATTGCATTGTTCCAAAAGCCACTAAATAGCTGTCCGCTTAGAATACAAAGAATGATGATCAGGCTGCAACGCTATACACTGAATGTTGCGTACACACCGGGTAAGCTGATGTATACAGCAGACACGTTGTCCAGAGCTGTTGACCCAAGTGAGCCCGCAAACACCAAAATGGATGAAAAAGTGAACGCCTACGTGGACATGATCACAAGTGCACTGCCCATAGCAGATGCAAAAATGGAGCTCATAAAGACAGAGACAAACAAAGATGAAACAATGAGACGGCTGAGGAAAAGCATCTTGGATGGATGGCCCAACATGAAGCAAGACTGCTCACCTGACATGGCAGAGTACTGGAACTGCAGGACGGAACTATCAGTGGTCGAAGACATCATCTACAAAGGAAGTAAAATAGTTATCCCAAAGAGTCTGAGAAAAGAGATGTTAAAAAAGATCCATGGAGGACATCTGGGAATCAAAGTATAAGAAAAGAGCACGAGAGGTGATGTACTGGCCACGAATCAACCAAGATGTGACAAATGAGGTGTCAAACTGCACAATATGCCTGAAATATCGAGCAAGCAATCCGGTAGAACCACTAAAGCCACACCCAGCGCCAGACAGACCTTACCAGAAGGTAGGCGCTGACCTATTCGTATGTCAAGGGAAGGACTATCTTGTCGTCACAGACTATTACTCCCTGTATCCAGAGGTTTGTAGACTGTACACCACCACTGCATATGCTGTGATAACATGTATGAAAGCCATATTCTCCAGACATGGCGTGTCAAGCGAGGTCTTCACAGACAACGGACCCCAGTTTTACAATGCACATTTCCAACACTTTGCCAAAGAGTGGGACTTTGTCCACACAACGTCAAGTCCTCACTTTCCACAGTCCAATGGACTAGTGGAAAAATCGGTCCAGACAGTGAAAAGACTGATGTACAAGGCAAAAGACAGTGGAACTGACTTCTACCAAAGCATGCTTGTATACCGCACAACGCCGCTCGAGTGTGGTATGTCACCAGCCCAACTCCTTATGGGACGTCGGCTAAGGTCAAACCTACCCATCCCGGAGAACCTCCTGAAAACAAAAGAGGGGGAGAAAGTGAGGAAGTTCAAAGAACAGAAAGAAAAGCAAAAGTACTACTATGACAGAGGAACACAAAACCTACCTGAACTCCACACTGGTGACCAAGTAAGGTTCAAAGACAAAACAAACATATGGACTCAGAAGGGAACTGTCCTGAGTGAAGTTCAACCAAGATCATACACCATTCAGACGGATGAGGGTGCTGTTCTGAGAAGAAATCGTCGAGATCTTCTCATGGGACCAGCCACAGCAAGTCAAAAGACTGATACTGTTGAACAACCTGATCACACAGCAGGTCAAAAGACTGATACTGTTGAACAACCTGATCACACAGCTGAGAAATCATCATCGGAGGCAACAACTCAGATTCAAGGACAATCGATCAGAAAATCCTCAAGACACGTGAAGCCTCCCGAGAGACTCATTGAGCAAATTTAAGGACTCTTGTTATAGAAGGAAGTAATGTTATCTTATTCTTTCTTCAAGTTCTAGTGTATTTACATATTTCATGTGAACACACAAAGCAAGGTTAAAAAACCTTGATAATGATAATGTAAGTTCATTAAGTGTTACAGTTAAAATGCAGATTAATACAAAGAAAACATGTTGGTTAAAAGTAAAATACTTTTGTTTTAAGAAAGGGAGATGTAATGATATCAGCAAATAGTGATGGTATTTGCCTGTTTGATTATGATGCCTTACCAGCATAGTTGCCTGATTGATTACTTATGCCTGACCAGCAGAGGGCATGTGACAGAGACAAGCAGTTGAGTTTTAGTTTTGTTTTAGATGGATTTCTAGCATGGTGTCTCCTGTAAGGCTGTTAACCAGAGTTGAACAAACTTTAGATTAAAAGACATTCTCTTTCATAAATGTCTCGTCATTGAACCCACAAAGAAATCAATACACCTACCTTGCCTGATCCTTCCTAATTTTAAACATCTCTAATCAAATCATCTCGTAACCTCATCTGTTCTAAGGAAAACAGCCCCAGTTTCAATATTGTTGGTTTCCATCTGTTGGGATTTGTATTATCGAGTTTCTCTTGGTGTGGCTTTGTTTATGATCAAGTTGAAATCAGCACCCTCTCCATTCATCTCATCAGGCCAGTGGTCTTTGTACGATATATATATATAATAACTGGGCCATGTTCATGGTCACTTCTGCAGTGTACGTGTGGTTTAGCTTTACATTGCTGGGCTTTATCATTTTTGTCTGTTGTTCAGTGGAACTGTGTCAATATCCTTGAGCCTGGGAACTTAGGAATTGATAGACGAAAATAGGCCACGGCCCATCTACTTCACCTTCTACCACCCTGGTAGTCGCAAGAAACAGCAATAATGAAGATGTTAACTAATCGTGGCATCAGTGTACCATGTCACATGCCACACATTGCTCACTGACACTTCTCATACTGAAGCCATAAATGGATGTGTGCCAGAAACCGTTACTAACATGGGTTCTGCTGGGAGAGCAGATCACTGCTTCTTGTGACTATTTATTTGCAGCAGTTGCTTTCATCTGTTTCCCTGATCAGTTCACATTGTAAACACTCTATTTGCTTGTAAATTTTACAAAGGTAAAAGAAAAAAAACTTGCCTTTTATATATGGCCTTTCACACCCTCGGGACATCCCAAGGAGTCAAAATCCTGGAACTCCCTCCCGAACAGCACTGGACCACACGGACTGCAGCGGTTCAAGGCGGCAGCTCACCCCCACCTTCTCGAGGGCGATTAGGGATGGGCAATAAATGCCGGCCTGCCCACAACCCATGAATGAATCTAAAAACAGGCTATTAAGTACTTTTGAGGTGTAGTCACTGTCACTGTGTAGGCGGCTTAAGCAATCAATTTGTGCATAGCAAGGCCCCACAAATAGCAACGAAACTAATAACCAGTTTAGCCCGGGGGCCGGGGGGGGGAGGTTAAGTAGTGTTGGTTATATTGGCCAGGACACCGGGAGAATTCTGCTGCTGTTCTTTGAATAGTGGCATAATATTTTTTATGTCTACCTGAACACACTAACCAGGCCTCAGTTTAACATCTCATCTGAAGGACAGCTCCTCCAACAGTGCAGCACTCCCTCAGCATGGCACAGGTGGCGCTGGAGTGCACCTTGAATCCACAACCTTCTGACAGAGGTAAGAGTGCTACCAACTGAGCCAAACTGACAATTTAGGTGGGCTCCTTTACTCTTTGAATCAACCTCTAACTAAATTGAGGAAATAGCCACTGACCGAGAGGAGTCACTAGGGCTGTTGTCCACTAAGAAAATCACGGACTTGGAGATTAGATTCACTCTCCCACACTGTTACGTTACCAATAACAAGAGAGATTGAGGTATAACTATTTGCAATGAAAGTGCAAAAATTGTAAGTGAGACTGGGACAAAATCTTATACAATAAACCAAAGCTCTTGGCCACTTCATATCAGAAATAGAATGAGGCACCGGAGGTCTGTATGTGGAGGGTGTAATTCACAAAGGAAACCTCTAAAATTCAGAGATCCAGTGTCATGCAAATCTGTGTGCAACAATACTTTGGCAGTGGTGAGGGAGTGCTGCATTGTCAAAGGTGCCGCCTTTCAGATGAGATGGTAAACTGAGGTCCCATCAGCCCTTGCAGGTGGATGTAAAAGAGACAAAAGCAAAATTTGTATGACGGAGTTGCTGATGTCAGCTCAAAAGAGTTTGGTGTTATTGTATGTGGAACTTGGTGGGTCGGGGGGAATGTGGAAAAATTTCCAAATGCTAGCATCAGTGCGTCGGCGGGTGTTTCAGCGGCAGCAGCGGGGCTATAAAAGTCCCAGAGACCAGGTAAGGCCTCAGTGCGTCGGCGGGTGTTTCAGCGGCAGCAGCGGGGCTATAAAAGGCTCCAGAGACCCAGGTAAGGCCTCAGTGCGTCGGCGGGTGTTTCAGCGGCAGCAGCGGGGCTATAAAAGGCTCCAGAGACCCAGGTAAGGCCTCACAGCGTCGGCGGGGCTATAAAAGTCCCAGAGACCAGGCAAGGTGTACCAGTCTCCAGTCTGGGAGCTCGGAGGGAAGGAGAGGTAAAAAGTAATCCAAGTGTGACGTCACCAGAAAGCGGGTAAGTGATTGGTTGGTAAGTATTTCTCCCTTTATAAGCTTAAATCTCTTTGGTTTATAGTTTCTAAGGTGTGATATTCACCATCTTGAATCGGGGCAGAGGGTATTTAAGAATAATATTAAATTTAATTAATTACATAGAATGGGAGATCAGGTGATGTGTTACTGCTGCAATATGTGGGAGCTGGTGGACACCATTGATGCTCACGGTGATCACATTTGCAGTAACTGTTGGCTGCTCGAGGAACTCCGGCTCCGTGTTGAACAGCTGGAGTCCGAGCTTCAAACACTGAGACACATCAGGGAGGGGGAGAGTTACCTGGACTCTGTGTATCACGAGGTAGTCACACCAATTAGATTAATTAATTCAGATGTAGTCTGTGGCCAGGGTCAGGATGGTGTGACTCGAAGTGAGGCAGGTACAGGGATCCAGGAGGTAGTGTTGGAGGAGCCGCAGCCCTTGCACTTGTCCAACAGGTTCGAGGCTCTTACTCCCTGTGAGGATGGGAACAGGGACTGCGGGAAGGATGAGCAACCTGGCCACAGCACCGTGGAGCGGGGGGCCATTCAAGTGGGGGAGTTAAAAGAAATGTTGTAGTGGTAGGGGATAGTATCGTTAGGGGGATACATAGAGTTCTTTGCAGCCGAGAGCGAGAGTCCCGAAGGCTGTGTTGCCTGCCCGGTGCCAGGGTTAAGGACATCTCCTCTGGACTGGAGAGAAACTTGGGGTGGGAGGGGGAGGGTCCAGTTGTCGTGGTCCTTGTTGGTACCAATGACATAGATTGGACAAGGAAGGAGGTTCTGCTGAGGGAGTTTGAGCAGCTAGGGGTCAAATTAAAAAGCAGAACCACAAGGGTAATAATCTCTGGATTATTACCTGAGCCACGAGCGAATTTGGCTAGGACAAATAAAATTAGAGAGTTAAATGCGTGGCTCAAAGACTCGTGTGGGAGAAATGGGTTTTGCTTCCTGGGACACTGGCACCAGTACTGGGGCAGGAGGGAGCTGTTCCGTTGGGACGGGCTTCACTTGGCCAGTGCTGGGACTAGAGTCCTGGCGGATCATATAACTAGGGTTGTAGAGAGGGCTTTAAACGAACTAGTGGGGGGAGGTTCCGAGAGAGCAAATAATAAAAATGACAACAGAGAAGGTCATAGACTTAGGTAGCAGTGGGGAAATTAAAAACCAGAGCGTGTCAGGAAGGGGCAGAAGGTATGGAGTAAAAGGTAAAGTAATAAAAAGGGCAAAAGCAGGAACTAAGTGTCACAAAACATCTTTGAAAGTTCTCTATCTGAATGCACGTAGCATTCGTAACAAAATAGACGAGTTAATGGCACAAATAACTACATATGGGTATGATCTTGTGGCCATTACAGAAACATGGCTGCAGGGTGACAATGCCTGAGAATTAAACATACCAGGTTATTTAACGATCAGGAAGGACAGGCAGGAAGGAAGGGGAGGTGGGGTGGCTATGTTAATAAAGGAAGGAATCACTAATACAGAGAAATGATATTGGGTCAAAAGATCAGGATAATGAAACAGTTTGGGTGGAGGTAAGGAATAATAAGGGGAAAAAAACACTAGTGGGCGTAGTCTATAGGCCTCCGAACAGTTGCAACTCTGTTGGACGGAGTATCAATCAGGAAATAGTTGAGGCTTGTAATAAGGGAACATCTATAATTATGGGGGATTTTAACTATCATATTAATTGGACAAATCAAATTGGGCAGGGCTGCCTTGAGGATGAGTTCATTGAGTGTATTAGGGATGGGTTTCCTGAGCAGTATGTAACTGAACCGACCAGGGGGCAAGCAACATTAGATCTGGTCCTGTGTAACGAGACAGGATTAATTAAAAATGTCCTAGTAAAGGATCCCCTTGGAATGAGTGACCATAACATGGTTGAATTCCATATTCAATTAGAGGGTGAGAAGGGTGGATCTCAGACAAGCGTGCTAAGCTTGAATAAAGGAGACAATGAAGGTATGAGAGCGGAATTGAGTTGAGTAGAGTAGAGTGGATTGGGAAAATAGATTAAAGGGTAAGACGAAACATGATCAGTGGTGTACATTTAAGGAGTTATTTTACAACTTCCAAAAAAAATATATTCCACTGAGAAGAAAAGGGTGTAAAAGAAAAGACAGCCATCCGTGGCTAAGTAAAGGAATTAAGGACAGTATTCGACTAAAAACAAGGGCATATAAGGTAGCCAAATCTAGTGGGAGGAGAGAGGATTGGGAAAACTTTAAAAAACAAAAAAATAACAAAAAGATTGATTAAGGGAAGATAGATTATGAAAGTAAATTAGCAAAAAATATAAAAAGATAGTAAGAGTTTTTATAGTTATATAAAAAGAAAAAGGGTGGCTAAAGTAAATGTTGGTCCCTTAGAGGATGAGACCAGGAAATTAATGGTGGGAAATATGGAGATGGCAAAAACACTGAATATTTTATATCAGTCTTTACAGTAGAAGACACTAAGAATATCCCAACACTGGACAAACAGGGGGCTATGGGGGGGAGGAGCTAAACACGATCAAAATCACTAAGGAAGTGGTACTCGGTAAAATAATGGGACTCAAGGCAGATAAATCACCTGGACCTGATGGCTTACATCCTAGGGTCTTGAGGGAAGTGGCGGTAGGGATTGTGGATGCATTGGTAATAATTTTCCAAAACTCCTTGGACTCGGCAAAGGTCCCGGCAGACTGGAAAACTGCTAATGTAACACCCTTATTTAAAAAGGGCAGTAGACAGAAGGCTGGAAACTATAGACCGGTTAGCCTAACATCTGTGGTAGGTAAAATTTTGGAGTCCATTATTAAGGAGACATTAACAGGACATTTGGATAATCATAATTTAATAGGACAAAGTCAGCATGGTTTTCTGAAGGGGAAGTCATGTTTGACAAATTTGCTGGAGTTCTTTGAGGAAGTAACATATAGGGTGGATAAAGGGGAACCAGTGGACGTACTGTATTTAGACTTCCAAAAGGCATTTGATAAGGTGCCTCACAAAAGATTATTGCTTAAGATAAAAAATCACAGGATTGGGGGTAATATTCTGGCATGGATAGAGGATTGGCTATCTAACAGAAAGCAGAGAGTTGGGATAAATGGTTCATTCTCAGACTGGCAATCAGTAACTAGTGGTGTTCCGCAGGGGTCAGTGCTGGGTCCCCAACTCTTTACAATCTATATTAACGATTTGGAGGAGGGGACCGAGTGTAACATATCAAAGTTTGCAGATGATACTAAGATGGGAGGGAAAGTAGTGAGTGAGGAGGACATAAAAAACCTGCAAGGGGACATAGACAGGCTAAATAGGTGGGCAGAGATTTGGCAGATGGAATACAATACTGGAAAGTGTGAGGTTATGCACTTTGGCAGGAAAAATCGTAGAGCAAGTTATTATCTTAATGGCAAGAAACTGGAAAGTACTGAAGTACAAAGGGATCTGGGGGTCCTGGTGCACAAAACTCAAAAGGTTAGTATGCAGGTGCAGCAAGTGATTAAGAAGGCCAATGGAATGTTGGCTTTCATTGCTAGGGGGATAGAATATAAAAATAGGGAGGTATTGCTTCAGTTGTACAAGGTATTGGTGAGACCGCACCTGGAATACTGCATACAGTTTTGGTGCCCATACTTAAGAAAAGACATACTTGCTCTCGAGTCAGTACAAAGAAGGTTCACTCGGTTAATCCCGGGGATGAGGGGATGGACATATGAGGAGAGGTTGAGTAGATTGGGACTCTACTCATTGGAGTTCAGAAGAATGAGAGGCGATCTTATTGAAACATATAAGATTGTGAAGGGGTTGGATCGGATGGATGCGGGGAGGATGTTCCCGATGATGGGTGAAACTAGAACTAGGGGGCATAGTCTTAGAATAAGGGGCTGCTCTTTCAAAACGGAGATGAGGAGGAACTACTTCACTCAGGGGGTGGTAGGTCCATGGAATATGCTGCCCCAAAAAGCTGTAGAAGCTACATCATTACATAAATTTAAAACAGAAATAGAGTTTCCTAGAAGTAAAGGGAATTAAGGGTTACGGGGAGCGGGCAGGAATTTTGACATGAGTCTAGGTTCGGATCGGTCATGGCCCTGTGGGTAGCGGAGCGGGCCCAGGGGCCGTGTAGCCTGATCCTGCTCCTATTTCATGTGTCTAATTCTGTTAGATTCAGGAGATGGTTCTGTGATAGTGGATTGGCGGTTAGGATCAGATCAGCCATGATCTTATTGAATGGCGGAGCAGGCTCGAGGGGCCGATTGGCCTACTCCTGCTCCTATTTCTTATGTTCTTATCTGTTAAGATGTCTTCACTTGAAAAAGGATCATTTGTAAGATGAGGTTGAATTCATTTTGTATCACTTTTTTGTGCATTCATAGAGTTTCTCTTTTACTGTTTCTGTTGTATGTCCAAGTTCCTTAGAAATTGGATTTTTACCAAATTCTTTTGAAAAATTAAAAAAATAAACACTCAAGGTGTGGTGTATGTAACCTGTACCACCTTAAGAGAACTACCTTAAGAAGATGGACTACTTTCTCTTGCTACTGTATATTGTAGTACCGGTGGTGACCACACCGGTATATAAGCTCTGTATAGTAATTTGTAAAGCAGTTCAGCCCTGACCTTCAAGTAGTAAAGACCTGTAAGTTCTTCCTGTTGTCTGTGTCCAGTTATTTAAAATAAGTATATCTGGAACACACAGACTCAACAGCGGCGACGAGTCGATCTTACCCAGCGGCAATTGCATCCAAAGCAGCTTCGTCCCCAGAACGGGCGTCGAGAAGAGGCATCCGCCCTCATCATCCTGCTGAGCACCGCATTCGCACGGGAGGCATCGAGAACCCGGGTTGGAATTGCTGACCACGAAGTCCACCATCAACGACAGGCAGTGATCATCCTTCTTCCACGGCGGTGGGTAAGCCGATCTAGCGACACGGGCAAAAAGTCGGCCGCGTTGTCAGTGGAGAAGGGGGGCGAGACCGGAGGAAAAAGGGCGGAGAACTCGACCGCAGCCAGTGTAAAGGGCCGGGCTGCAATCGGAATAGACGCGCAGCAAGAAAGGAAGCGCTAATACCCACGAGGACAGCGGGGAGTAAAAGCAGCAGCGTCGGGGGAAATTAAGGATCGCTGGGAGGCGAGAATGGCAACAGCGCGGTAATCGCCATTGTAGCCAGCGGGGGAAGAAGCCAAGCGCGGGAAGCCGCCATTTTAGTCGGCGCAGGAAGAAGACAAGCGCGGGAAAAGCCTCCAAGGGCGGGAAGCCGCCATTTTGAAAAAAAATAAAATAAAATAAAATACTTAAAGAAACTTACAAGGATGCCTAAAAACGGTAACATCACTGCTTTTGATAGCGATGTCGAAGATTGGGCCACTGATGTGGAGTGTATTGAAGTTTATTGTACAGCAAATGAGATACCGGCTGAAAAGAAAGCACTAACCCTATTAAACTCGATGGGTGCGAAGACGTACGGGTTATTAAGGCACCTTGTAACACCAGATAAACCAGCGGATAAGACTTTCGCGGATATTGTTACTATCCTGCAGGAGCATTTAAACCCCACACCGCTGCTGATAGCGGAACGATTTAAATTTTACAGAAGAACGCAGCTGAAAGAGGAAAGCAACGCTGAATTCTTAATTGAACTGCGCAAGCTATCAAAGTACTGTCAGTTTGGTACAGGACTAGCAGATGCTCTGAGAGATAAGTTCGTGTGTGGACTATTAAAAGAAGGAACTCAGAAGCGACTGCTAGAGGAAAAGGACCTTACGCTCGATAAAGCTGTCACCATTGCAGCATCGCACGAGGCGGCAGCACGAGGCACCGCGGAAATGCAGCTAAGGCCATCGGAACTCAGCACCAATCAAATGGCATTGGGTGCAGTAAAGTGCTATCGTTGCGGAAGGACAACGCACGATCAGAACCAGTGCTGGTTCAAAGATCAAGAATGCAGAAAATGTGGCAGACTCGGTCACATAGCGAAAGTATGCCGGTCAGGAAAGAAGACCAGCAACAAAAAGTCACCACAGAAGAAGTACCAAAAAGTACACAAGGTGAGAGAGAACAGTTCGGATGAACAGAAGACGGATTCAGATTCCAGCAGTAAGGAACTGGGTTGTCTAAGAATACATAATGTGGGTAACACAGCAGACCACCAAACTATTTGGGTTACACTCCAGATAGCAGGAGTCCAAGTGAAGATGGAATTGGACACGGGATCGGCATTGACGGTCATGAATAAGCAAGATTACCAAAGGTTATTCTCACACATTCCCCTAAGGGATACGGAGATTGTATTAAAAACATACACGGGGCAAAGAGTGTACCCCATCGGAAAGATAAAAGTAAAGGTGGTCCACAAGGGTAAAGAAAGCAAAGGAATGGACTTGTATGTGGTACCTGAGGGAGATCCACCACTACTGGGACGGGAATGGATCAGGAGAATAAATATGGACTGGCATTTCTTAAAAGCACTAACTGTAGATTCCGGTAAAAAGGACGATGTCAAACCTAAACGACTGTCCAGAATATTGGACGATGCTAAGGAGGTGTTCCAACAGGGACAGGGAACACTGAAAGGAATTACGGCAAACATCAAGGTTGAAGAACATGCAAACCCGAAATTTTTCAAAGCCAGACCGGTACCTTATGCGATACGACCTGCTGTGGAAGCTGAGCTGGAAGGGCTAGAACGTTCAGGAGTACTGTCAAAGGTGGACTGGAGCGAATGGGCCACGCCCATTGTTCCCGTCATGAAGCATTCCTTGAGCAACAAGCCGGGGGAACCGGGGAAGGTTCGCATCTGTGGCGATTTCAAGATCACTGTTAATCCGGTTCTTCACACGGTGCAATATCCGCTTCCGCGGATTGAGGATATCTTCGCTTCGTTGTCTGGCGGGAAACACTTCACCAAGATAGACCTGGCGCAGGCGTACTTACAGATGGAAGTTGATGAAGCGTCACGCCAGTATCTCACGATCAACACGCATAAGGGCTTATATCGGTATAATAGACTGGTTTTTGGAGTGGCATCGGCTCCAGCGATTTGGCAAAGGGCCATGGAGCAGGTATTACAGGGAATTCCTGGCACACAATGCTATCTGGATGACATTCTTATTACAGGAGATGATGATGAGGAACACCTTGCTAATTTGGAACAGGTGCTCACCAGATTGAAAGAGTATGGACTTCGAGTTAATCGCCAGAAATGTGAGTTCTTTCAGAAGCGAATCTCGTACTGTGGTCACGTCATTGACCAGGAGGGGCTTGACAAGTCACCTGACAAGATCAAAGCTGTTGTGAAGGCTCCCGCTCCGGAAAATGTATCCCAGTTGAGGTCGTTCCTAGGGTTAACTATTACCATAAGTTTCTGCCAAATTTATCCACGGTGCTACACCCGCTGAACGCTCTTTTACAAAAGGGAGTGCCATGGAAGTGGAGCGAGGACTGTAAGCGGGCTTTTCACAAAAGCAAGGCATTGATCACCTCTAAGGAAGTGTTGGCTCACTTTAACCCAACGCTGCCTATTCGTTTAGCTTGTGATGCTTCTCCATATGGTATTGGGGCAGTGCTATCACATAAGTTGCCAAATGGCTTGGAAAGACCAGTCGCGTTCGCATCCAGATCATTGACCTCCGCTGAGCGCAACTATGCTCAGATAGATAGGGAGGCTCTCAGCCTCGTGTGGGGAGTAAAAAAATTTAATCATTACCTGCAAGGCCAAAAGTTTACGCTGCTGACAGACCACCAGCCGTTGGTTTCCATTTTTAACCCTAAGAAGGGTGTTTCGGTGATGACAGCGCAAAGGCTCCAGAGATGGTCCCTTTTCCTAGGGGCACATCAATATCAGATCGAATTCAAAGGTACAAAGCAACATGGTAATGCTGATGGGCTGTCGCGCCTGCCACTACCTACAGCGGAAGAGGCACCGACAGTTGACCCTGTTGAGTTATTTCACTCGACCATCATCGAATGTTTGCCAGTCACCAATGCGAGTTTTGAGAGAGAGATCAGGAATGACCCGACACTGTCTCGGGTCTACGAATTGACAGTGAAGGCATGGCCAGCACATGGTGAACCACTGTTACCGGCATTCTCAGCCAGACGAGAACAGCTGTCCGTTTGTCAAGGAACATTGATGTATGGAACAAGGGTGATTATTCCTCCTAAATTAAGGGAGAGAGTTCTAAAGGAACTGCATGAAGGTCATCTGGGGGGAGTCAAGATGAAAAGCCTTGCTAGGGCTTATGTGTGGTGGCCAGGTATCGACAAACAAATAGAGGATCTGACTAAAAGCTGCTCAGGGTGCCAAAAAGTTCAAAATGCACCTCCAATTGCACCACTGCATCCTTGGGGTTGGCCTTCAACCCCATGGCAGCGTGTACATATCGACTTTGCAGGTCCATTCATGGATTCCATGTTTTTGATAGCGGTAGACGCACATTCTAAATGGCCAGAAGTGATTAAGATGGCGACCACTACCTCGGAAAAGACGATCGCAGTTCTAAGAACCATATTTGCAAGAAATGGATTGCCAGAACAGATATGTTCAGACAACGGACCGCAGTTCGTGTCAGAAGAATTCCAGAAATTCATGAAGAAGAATGGGGTGAAACACTACACATCTGCCCCATATCATCCGGCTACAAATGGGTTGGCCGAGAGATTTGTACAAACGTTCAAAAAGGCGATAAAGGCCATGAGCGAAGACCATATTCCACTACAACACAAGGTGGACAATTTCCTAATGGCATATCGAAACGCCACACATGCAGTGACAAATCAAAGTCCTGCCATGATGTTTTCTAACAGGAGGTTGCGGTCCAGGTTGGATTTGTTAAAACCAAATGTGCCTAGGGAAGTCGAAAACAAACAGTTCCAGCATGTAAATAACAAGACCACTCGGAGTTTCGAAATAGGACAACCAGTGTTAGCCCGGGAGTATAAGAATGAGAAATGGCAATCTGGAACAATTCGTGCCAGACAAGGACCCCTGATGTACACGGTAGAGATTGGTGAAAACGTAATACGACGTCATGCTGACCAACTTGTAGAATAGAGAACAAGGGTTGAACCCATGGCTACGGCAGAGACACCAGTGGAAGAAATTATTGAACCTGTAGCATCTACCTCAAACGCGAACGTACATGAGGATGTTCAATCCATAAGAGATCAATTAGAGGAGTCACCCCAGCAACCAGAATCAGAGACCCCTGAAAGGCGTTATCCAACTCGGATCAGGAGGCTTCCTCAGAGACTGAATCTTTGAACAGTTGCATGAAAGTTGTATATATGTTATCCATGTTATGTTTAAATTGGGGTGTACACTGTTAAGCTAAAAAGGGAGGAATTGTGTTGTATGTAACCTGTACCACCTTAAGAGAACTACCTTAAGAAGATGGACTACCTTCTCTTGCTACTGTATATTGTAGTACCGGTGGTGACCACACCGGTATATAAGCTCTGTGTAGTAATTTGTAAAGCAGTTCAGCCCTGACCGTCAAGTAGTAAAGACCTGTTGAAGTTTTTCCTGTTGTCTGTGTCCAGTTATTTAAAATAAGTATATCTGGAACACACAGACTCAACACAAGGTATCACCTCCTTCCCAGAAGGCCCCGGCTCAGGTAGGCTTCAGTTCCATAGATGCAGTCCAATGTCTGCTCTCTGGTACTTTGCTCAACTGAGCCTAGAGAGTACATTGGTAGGCACGTTATTCAACATTGGGTTGGGGGAGGAAGGGACAGAATCTACACTTAATGCTGTGCTCACCAATTTAACCCGATATGCCAACTAGCTGGGCATGGCTTACTGTCAATTGAGCTTCTCTTGATCCAGTGGTCGGCATCAGGTGATAAACATGCACAGGTATTTCAAAGTGTCAGCCGTGGCTCAGTTGGCAGCGTCTCCGAGTCAAAAGGTCGTGGGTTCAAGTCCCACTCCAGAAACTTGAGCACAAAATTTAGGCTGACACTCCAGTCCCCTCTTCTTCTTAAGCAGTCCCTCGGAACCGAGGATGACTTGCTTCCACATTAAAAATTAGTTCTCAGGTGACTGATGAGTCCAATGCGGGACCTACAGTCTCTGTCACAGGAATGTCCTCAGGGCAACTAGGCAAAAGATGGAGCTCAACAAATAGCTAGAGGCAATTCTGGGCAAGTACTGAGGGAGTGCTGCACTGTAGGAGGTGCCATCTTTTGGATCAGATGTTAAATTGAGGCACCGTCTGCCCTCTCAAGATATTGTTAAAGATCCCGTGGCACTATTTCCAAGAAGGCCAAAGGAGTTCTCCTCTGTGTCCCGGCCAGTATTTATCCCGCAAACATCATTCTATCTGGTCATTATCACATTGATGTTTGTGGGATCTAGCTGTGCACAAATTGCTGCATTTACGACATTACAACAATGACTTAAACATTGAAGTATTTCATTGGCTGTAAAGCACTTTGGGATGTCCTGAGGTGGTGAAATGTGTCAACTATGGCTCAGTTGGCAGAACTCTTGCCTCGCAGTCAAAAGGTCGTGGGTTCAAGCCCCACTTCAGGAACTTGAACGCAAAATCTAGACTGACATTCCAGTGCAGTACTGAGGGAGTGCTGCACTGTGGGATGCGCCAAATTTTGGATGAGACGTTAAACCGAGGCTCCGTCTGCCCTCTCAGGTGGATGTAAAAGATCCCATGGCACTATTTTGAAGAGCTGTGGAGTTCTCCCCGGTGTCCTGGCCAATATTTATCCCTCAATCAACATCACTAAAACATATGATCTGGTCATTTTCGCAGTGCTGTTTGTGGGAGCTCGCACTGTACAAATTAGCTGCCGCGTTTCCTACATTACAACAGTGACTACACTTCAAAAAGTACTTCATTGGCTGTAAAACGCTTTGGGACGTCCGGTGGTCATGAAAGACACTGGCCCTGAACTTCGGGTCTCCAAGGGTGAGTACGCACGGGGTACTCACCCGTAGGCCCAAGGGAAGTGCCGGTTTCCTGCATGCACGGGAAACTGGCACTTCCGTTCCCCTGAAAGAAGTGGTTCAGAGTTCGAACACGTGCGCAGGAGAGGCTGCGCGTGCACATCGAACTTACCCTCCCAGGAAAACCTGCAAAAAATACGTAAGTCTCCAGAAGTTACACATATAAAAAGCAGTTGCAAGGCCTGCTTTTTACAAGGTAAGTGGTGAATTAATTAAAATTAAAACATTTTTTCCACAGGTTTATTATTTTTAAATACTTTAAAGAAAGGAAAGTTTATTTTTAGCCGTTAGAAAATACAATTATTTTTTTCAAAAATTTAAATTGTTTAAAATAGTTATTTCATGTAATTTATAGTTTACTAGCTGGAGTGCCCGGCGGTGCTGAGGGTTTTTTGAGGGCTTTTTACGAAAAAAGTAGAAATAATTTTTATTATAGAAATATATATATAAATGAGTTTGTCTGTCTGTGTGGGAAGGGGAGAGAGAGAGAGAGAGAGAGAAAGAAAGGGGGAAGGAGAGAGAGAGGGACCGGGGGGGGGGAAAAAGAGAGGGACCGGGGGGGGGGGGGGAAAGAGAGGGACCGGGGGGGGGGTGGAAAAAGAGAGGGACCGGAAAAAGAGAGGGACCGGGGGGGGGGGTGGAAAAAGAGAGGGACCGGAAAAAGAGAGGGACCGGGGGGGGGGGGGGAAAGAGAGGGACCGGGGGGGGGGGGGGGAAAGAGAGGGACCGGGGGGGGGGGGGGGAAAGAGAGGGACCGGGGGGGGGGGGGGGGGGGGAAAAAGAGAGGGACCGGGGGGGGGGGGGGGAAAGAGAGGGACCGGGGGGGGGGCGGAAAAGAGAGGGACCGGGGGGGGGGGGGGGGGAAGAGAGGGACCGGGGGGGGGGAAAAGAGAGGGACGGGGGGGGGGAGGGGGGGAGAGGGGAAAGAGAGGGACCGGGGGGGAAGAGAGGGACCGGGGGGGGGGGGGAAAAGAGAGGGACCGGGGGGGGGGAAAAGAGAGGGACCGGGGGGGGGGGGGGGAAAGAGAGGGACCGGGGCGGGGGGAAAGAGAGGGACCGGGGGGGGGGGGGAAAGAGAGGGACCGGGGGGGGGGGAAAGAGAGGGACCGGGGGGGGGGGGAAAGAGAGGGACCGGGGGGGGGGGAAAGAGAGGGACCGGGGGGGGGGGAAAGAGAGGGACCGGGGGGGGGGGGGGAAAGAGAGGGACCGGGGGGGGGGGGGGGGGAAAGAGAGGGACCGGGGGGGGGGGAAAGAGAGGGACCGGGGGGGGGGGGGGAAAGAGAGGGACCGGGGGGGGGGGGGGGAAAGAGAGGGACCGGGGGGGGGGGGAAAGAGAGGGACCGGGGGGGGGGGAAAGAGAGGGACCGGGGGGGGGGGAAAGAGAGGGACCGGGGGGGGGGGTGGGAGAAAGAGAGGGACCGGGGGGGGGGGTGGGAGAAAGAGAGGGACCGGGGGGGGGGGGAGAAAGAGAGGGACCGGGGGGGGGGGCGGGGGGGGAGGGATATATATATATGAGTTTGTCTCTCTGGGAAGGAGAAAGAGAAACAGAGCGAGGGAAGGAGAGAGAGGGAGAGAGAGAGAGAGAGAGGGAAGGAGAGACAGAGAGGGGGAAGGAGAGAGAGAGAGGGAAGGAGAGAGAGAGGGAAGGAGAGCGCGAGGGAAGGAGAGAGAGAGAGAGAGCGAGGGAAGGAGAGAGAGAGAGAGGGAGGAAGGAGAGAGAGAGAGAGAGAGCGAGAGAGTGGGGGAAGGAGAGAGTGGGGGAAGGAGAGAGGGAGGGAAGGAGAGAAAGAGAGAGACAGTGTGTGAGAGAGAGAGAGAGCGAGGGAAGTAGAGAGAGAGCGAGGGAAGGAGAGAGAGAGAGAGCGGGAGGGAAGGAGAGAGAGAGGGGGAGGGAAGGAGAGAGAGAGAGAGGGGGAGGGAAGGAGAGAGGGGGGGAGGGAAGGAGAGAGGGGGGAGGGAAGGAGAGAGGGGGGGAGGGAAGGAGAGAGGGGGGGAGGGAAGGAGAGAGGGGGGGAGGGAAGGAGAGAGGGGGGGAGGGAAGGAGAGAGGGGGGGAGGGAAGGAGAGAGGGGGGGAGGGAAGGAGAGAGGGGGGGAGGGAAGGAGAGAGGGGGGGAGGGAAGGAGAGAGGGGGGGAGGGAAGGAGAGAGGGGGGGGAGGGAAGGAGAGAGGGGGGGGAGGGAAGGAGAGAGGGAGAGAGAGCGCGAGGGAAGGAGAGAGAGAGAGCGCGAGGGAAGGAGAGAGAGAGAGAGCGCGAGGGAAGGAGAGAGAGAGAGCGCGAGGGAAGGAGAGAGAGAGAGCGCGAGGGAAGGAGAGAGAGAGAGCGCGAGGGAAGGAGAGAGAGAGAGCGCGAGGGAAGGAGAGAGAGAGAGCGCGAGGGAAGGAGAGAGAGAGAGCGCGAGGGAAGGAGAGAGAGAGAGCGCGAGGGAAGGAGAGAGAGAGAGCGCGAGGGAAGGAGAGAGAGAGAGAGCGCGAGGGAAGGAGAGAGAGAGAGAGAGAGAGAGAGAGAGGGGGAGAGAGAGAGGAGAGCGAGGGAAGGAGAGAGAGAGAGAGAGCGAGAGAGGTAAGGAGAGAGAGAGAGAGAGCGAGAGAGGTAAGGAGAGAGAGAGAGAGAGCGAGGGAAGGAGAGAGAGAGAGAGAGAGAGAGCAGGAGAGAGAGAGAGAGAGAGAGAGTGTGAGGGAAGGAGAGAGAGAGTGTGAGGGAAGGAGAGAGAGAGAGAGAGAGGGAAGGAGAGAGAGAGAGTGTGACGGAAGGAGAGAGAGAGTGTGAGGGAAGGAGAGAGAGAGAGAGAGAGGGAAGGAGAGAGAGAGAGAGAGAAGGAGAGAGAGAGAGGGGGAATGAGAGAGAGAGAGAGCGCGCGCGAGGGAAGCAGAGAGAGAGAGGGAAGGAGAGAGAGAGAGGGGGAAGGAGAGAGGGAAGGAGAGAGAGAGCGAGAACTGGACAAACACATCTCACCGATAAAACAGGGGAAATCACATGTATGGCTAAAATTAGATAAAAATATAGGAACAGCAAAAAAAGATGTCTACTTATGTGCGATCTACATACCTCCAATAGAATCGCCATATTTTGAAGAGGAGTTATTTGATACTCTCCACATGGAAATCAGCCATTTCCAGGCCCAAGGTAAGGTGCTACTATGTGGGGACCTAAATGCAAGGACCGGATGTGAACCTGACTTTATAGACCCACAGGGCAACAACCATGTGTTTGGCCAGACCCCTTTATATGTCACACCAGCCATCGCAAATCAGAACAACCTTGACTGTGAAATAAATAAAAGCGGTAGGGAGGTAGTGCAACTCTGCTGAGCCTTAGGCCTGTACATAGTTAACGGTAGGTTCAGAGGGAACTCCTTAGGGAGACTCACATATTCCTCAACTCTTGGGTCTAGTGTGGTGGATTATGCAATCACTGACCTGGACCCCTGCGATATCAACGCATTCACTGTCAGGCAGCAATCCCCCCCTCTCAGACCATAACCAAATAAATGTGTACCTTAAACTTTCTGCCCAAACTACAGACACAAAAAAGGAACCCAGTAAGCTCCATAAAATAAACCAGACATACAGATGGGCCCCAGACAGTGGAGATAAATTCATCACAGCACTAAATTCACCTGATCTCACAAGTAAAATATCAAAATTTAAAGAAAATCTATATGAGATCACCAGAGATGGTGTAAACATGGCCATAGATGATATAAATATGATCTTCCATGAGGCAGCTGTAAAAGCCGACCTTGTGAAACAGAAGAGGAAACGTCACAAAAGACAAAATAAAAATGAGAAATGGTTTGACCACGAATGCAAAAATGCCAGAAAAGACCTGAGAAAAATATCAAACCAAAAGCATCGCCAACCAAACAATCCAGACCTACGTATTAGATACAATGAGACCCTCAAAAGATATAAACACACCATTAGGAAAAAAACACAAAATTATACCCACAAAATACTCGAAGAAATTGAAAACTCCATTAATCCAAATCAATTCTGGGATATGTGGAATAACCTGAGTACAACACAATTGCAAGCATTACCAATCCAAGATGGCGACATCTGGAGAACACATTTTGAAAACCTCTACAAAGACATCCCAATAAACGAAACAAACCCAAGTCAACATCATATCACAGAAAAACTCCACACATTAGAAGCAACAATTAAAGACAACCAAAACCCTCTAGACTCCCCAATCACATGGAAAGAACTAGCCACAAAAACAAAATCTCTCCACCTAAAGAAAGCCTGTGGTCCAGACAACATCAAAAATGAAATGCTCAAGTTCAGCAATATGGAGATGCAGGGTGCTGTACTCAAGTTATTCAACATCATATTACGTTCAGGCTGTTTTCCCGATATCTGGTGCCAAGGACTCATCTCTCCCATATATAAAAGTGGAAACAAATCAGACCCAAATAACTACCGTGGCATCTGTGTCAACAGTTGTCTAGGGAAGTTATTCTGCAGTATTCTAAATAGTAGATTACTGGATTTTCTTAACAAACATAATATCCTTAGAAAAAATCAAATAGGCTTTCTTCCAAAACACCGCACCACCGACCATATCTATACCCTTCACACTCTCATTGAAAAACATATACACCAAACAAAAAATGGGAAAATATTCGCTTGTTTCATTGACTTCAAGAAAGCCTTTGACTCTATCTGGCACGAAGGGCTCTATTATAAACTTCTTCAGTGTGGAATAGGGGGCAAAGTCTATGACCTTATTAAATCGATGTATCTGAAAAATAAATGCGGTGTCAAAATTGGAGACAAACGCACCGGTTTCTTCACCCAGAGAAGAGGCGTCCGGCAGGCCTGCAATTTGAGCCCGACCCTGTTCAACATATACATTAATGAATTAGCAGACATGCTGGAGAAAAGCGAGTCACCGGGTCTCTGTCTCCTGGATGGAGAAGTGAAATCCCTGTTCTATGCGGACGACCTGGTTCTGCTGTCTCCCACAGAACAGGGATTACAGCAACAACTAGACCTCCTCGACAAATACTGCCAAAATTGGGCCCTAACAGTAAATCTAAAGAAAACCAACATCATGATTTTTCAAAAAAGGCCCAGGTGTCAGGAAAACAAATACCAGTTTACTCTCAGTGATACCATCATAGGACACACTATGAGCTACACTTACCTTGGTCTAACCATTACAGCATCAGGGAGCTTCAGCATAGCAGTGAATGCACTAAAAGAAAAAGCCCGAAGAGCCCTATATGCAATAAAAAGAAAATTCTACAACATCCAAATCACAATCAAAATCTGGCTCAAAATATTTGACAGCATAATCCTGCCCATTGCGCTGTACGGTAGTGAAGTATGGGGCCCGCTCAATCACCATAGCTACACTAAATGGGAAAAACACACAATAGAAGCCCTACATGCAGAATTTTGCCGAAGCATTCTTCGCACCCAAAGGAAAACACCAACAAATGCATGCAGAGCCGAACTAGGCAGATACCCACTGATAATAAACATCCACAAACGAGCACTAAACTTCCTAAATCACCTCAAATCTAGCTCCCCAGACACCCTTCATTTTAAAGCCTTCCAGACCCAAGAGCTAAACCCAGAAAAGAGTCCCCTGAGTCAGCTGCTACTGAAACTAAGTACTCCTACTCAGCCGGACCCTGACCAGTCCCAGACCAACACTGCCGTCCAAACACCAATCCGAGTGAACCAAATCATTAAACAATGCAAAGAAACCTACCTGGAACATTGGAACAATGTAACCAAAAGCCAAAGCAGATTAGAATGTTACCGGGCCCTAAAAAGAGAATATAAACTGGCAGACTATCTCTCGACCATCAGAGACACAAAACAGAGACAGACCCTCACCAGGTACAGACTAAGCGACCACCAACTGGCAATTGAAAAAGGAAGATACAAGAAATCCTGGCAGCCTAGAGAGAATAGAATATGTGATCAATGTCTGGCCGGCGAGGTTGAGACAGAGATGCATTTCCTCCTAAAATGCGAAAAATTCAACACAACAAGAAACATATTATTTGACAAGCTCAGCCAAACAACCCCAGGTTTCAAAGAATTAGATGACCTGTCAAAATTAAGATTAGTCCTGGGAGGAGACAGACCATACCTTGGTGCCAAATATGTAACAACATGTCACAACCTGAGGACTGTTTAAAATTAATACTGAATGTACCCAACGATGTTCAACGACTTTAAATTAATACTGTTTAAACTAATATTGTATGTACCCAACGAAGGTCAAAATTGTTTGACACCTACAGAATGTTGGAAAAACTGTACTTTTTGTTATGTAAGCTTTGGCAATATGGTTCCCTGTAAACTTTCATGCCAATAAAGCATTTGAATTGAATTGAATTGAATTGAATTGAATTGAGTGAGGGGGAAGGAGACAGAGAGAGAGGGGGGGGGAGGAGGAGAGAGGGAAGGAGAGAGAGAGAGGGGGGGGGGAAGGAGAGAGAGGGAAGGAGAGAGAGGGAAGGAGAGAGAGGGAAGGAGAGAGAGGGAAGGAGAGAGAGGGAAGGAGAGAGAGGGAAGGAGAGAGAGGGAAGGAGACGAGAGGGCAAGGAGAGAGAGGGAAGGAGAGAGAGGGAAGGAGAGAGAGGGAAGGAGAGAGAGGGAAGGAGAGAGAGGGAAGGAGAGAGAGGGAAGGAGAGAGAGGGAAGGAGAGAGAGGGAAGGAGAGAGAGGGAAGGAGAGAGAGGGAAGGAGAGAGGGAAGGAGAGAGGGAAGGAGAAAGAGAGCGCGCAAGGGGGAAGGAGAGAGAGAGGAGAGAGGGAAGGAGAGAGAGAGCGCGAGGGAAGGAGGAGAGAGAGAGGGAAGGAGAGAGAGAGGAGAGAGAGAGCG
>NC_140994.1:85820830-85872028 GCF_052327205.1 Somniosus microcephalus | reverse complement strand
GAAAAGAGTCCCCTGAGTCAGCTGCTACGGAAACTAAGTACTCAGCCGGACCCTGACCAGCCCCAGACCAACACAGCCGCCCAAACACCAATCCGAGTGAACCAAATCATTAAAAAATGCAAAGAAACCTACCTGGAACATTGGAACAAAATAACCGAAAGCCAAAGCAGATTAGAATGTTACCGGGCCCTAAAAAGAGAATATAAACTGGCAGACTACCTCACGACCATCAGAGACACAAAACAGAGACAGACCCTCACCAGGTACAGACTAAGCGACCACCAACTGGAAATTGAAAAAGGCAGATACAAGAAATCCTGGCAGCCTAGAGAGAATAGAATATGCGATCAATGTCTGGCTGGCGAGGTTGAAACAGAAATGCATTTCCTCCTAAAATGCGAAAAATTCAACACATCAAGAAACATATTATTCAACAAGCTAAGCCAAACAACCCCAGATTTCAAGGAATTGGATGATCTGTCAAAATTGAGATTAGTCCTAGGAGAAGGAGACAGACCATACCTTGGGGCCAAATATGTAACAACATGTCACAACCTGAGGACTGTTTAAAATTAAGACTGTTTAAAATTAATATTGAACGTACCAAATGAAGTACAAAGACTGTTTAAAATTAATATTGTTTAAAAGTAATATTGTATGTACCCAACAAATGTCAAATCGATTGACACCTACAGAATGTTGGAAAACTGTACCTTTTTGCTATGTAAGCTTTGGCAATATGGTTCTCTGTAAACTTTCATGCCAATAAAGCATTTTAATTGGGAATTGGAATTGGAATTGGAGAGACTGGGGAGAGAGACGGGGAGAGAGAGAGAGAGACTGGGGGGAGAGAGAGAGAGACAGAGAGAGAGACGGGGAAGGGAGAGAGAGACTGGGGGAGAGAGAGATAGAGAGACGGGGAGCGAGAGAGAGAGAGACTGGAGGAGGGAGAGACTGGAGGAGAGAGAGAGACGGGAGAGAGAGACTGGGAGAGAGAGACTGGAGGAGGGAGAGTCTGGAGGAGAGAAAGAGACTGGGAGACTGGGGGAAAGAGAGAGACTGGGAGATAGAGAGAGAGAGAGAGAGAGAGAGAGACTGAGGGTTGAGAGAGAGAGAGAGATGGGGGAGAGAGAGAGAGAAACTATGGGAGAGAGAGAGAGAGAGACTGGGGGAAGAGATAGAGAGGCTGGAGACAGAGAGAGAGAGACTGGGAGACACAGAGAGAGATGAAGAGATGGGGAGAGAGAGAGAGATTGGGGGGGAGAGAGAGGGACAGGGCTAGAAATTCGGTATCGCCCCGTTTGGAGAGGGAAGGAGAGAGAGACAGAGAGAGAGAGAGAGAGAGGGAAGGAGAGAGAGAGAGAGGGAAGGAGAGAGAGAGAGAGAGGGAAGGAGAGAGAGAGGGAAGGAGAGAGAGGGGAAGGAGAGAGAGAGAGAGAGAGAGGGAAGGAAAGAGAGAGAGAGGGAAGGAAAGAGAGAGAGAGGGAAGGAAAGAGAGAGAGAGAGGGAAGGAGAAAGAAATTGAATGTACCCAATGATGCCGAAAGACTGTTTAAATTAATATTGTTTAAAAGTAATATTGTATGTACCCAACAAGGGTCAAAATTGTTTGACACCTACAGAATGTTGGAAAACTGTACTTTTTTGTTGTGTAAGCTTTGGCAATATGGTTCTCTGTAAACTTTCATGCCAATAAAGCATTTGAATTGAATTGAATTGAATTGAATTGAGAGGGAAGGAGAGAGAGACAAAGAGAGAGGGAAGGAGAGAGAGAGACAGAGAGAGAGGGAAGGAGAGAGAGAGACAGAGAGAGAGGGAAGGAGAGAGAGAGACAGAGAGAGAGGGAAGGAGAGAGAGAGACTGGGGGAGAGAGAGAGACGGGGAGAGAGAAAGAGTAGAGAGACTGGGGGGAGAGAGGGAGAGAGAGAGAGACGGGGAGAAAGAGAGGGAGACTGAGGGGGGAGAGAGAGAGCGACTGAGGGGGAGAGAGAGAGACTGGGGTAGAGAGAGAGAGACAGGGGAGAGAGAGAGTGGAGAGGCTGGGGGGGGAGAGAAGAGAGAGACTGGGGAGAGAGAGACTGGGAGAGAGAGAGAGAGACCAGGGGGGAAGAGAGAGACTGGGGGAGAGAGAGAGCGACTGAGGGGAGAGAGAGCGACTGAGGGGGAGAGAGAGAGAGGGAGAGACTGGGGGAGAGAGAAGAGAGACTGGGGAGATATAGAGAGACCGACTGAGGGGGAGAGAGAGAGCGACTGAGGGGGAGAGAGAGCGACTGAGGGGGAGAGAGAGCGACTGGGGGAGAGAGAGAGACGGGGAGAGAGAGACGGGGAGAGAGAGACGGGGAGAGAGAGACGGGGAGAGAGGAGAGAGGAGAGAGACTGGGGGGAGAGAGAGGAGAGAGACTGGGGAGAGAGAGAAAGAATGGGGGGATAGAGAGAGGGAGACTGAGGGGGAGAGAGAGAGCAACTGAGGGGGGAGAGAGAGAGAGACGGGGAGAGAGAGAGGGAGAGACTGGGGGGAGAGAGAGAGACTGGGGAGATAGATAGAGAGAGACTGAGGGGGGAGAGAGAGAGCGACTGAGGGGGAGAGAGAGAGAGACTGGGGGAGAGAGAGAGAGACGGGGAGAGAGACAGTAGAGAGATCGGGGGAGAGAGAGGAGAGAGACTGGGGAGAGAGAGAAAGAATGGGGAGATAGAGAGAGAGAGAGACTGAGGGGGGAGAGAGAGAGAGACTGGGGGAGAGAGACAGGGAGAGAGAGAGAGAGACGGTGAAGGGACAGAGACTGGGGAGAGAGAGAGAGAGAGCGAGTGAGAGAGAGACTGGGGTGGTAGAGAGAGAGACCAAGGGGGGGGGTGGGGGGGAGAGAGAGAGAGACTGAGGGGAGAGAGAGATGGGGAGAGAGAGAGAGAGACTTGGGGGGAGAGGGAGAGAGTGGAGGGAGAGGGAGAGAGTGGGGGAGAGAGAGAGAGACTGGGGGGAGAGACGGAGAGAGAGACCTGGGGGAGAGAGAGACTGGGGGAGAGAGAGACTGGGGGAGAGAGAGAGAGAGACAGGGGAGAGAGAGAGACTGGGGGGGAGAGAGAGAGATGGGGAGAGAGAGAGAGCGAGACAGGGGGGAGAGAGACTGGGGGGAGAGAGAGACGGGGAGAGAGAGGAGAGAGACTGGGGAGAGAGGCGGGGGGAGAGAGAGAGAGAGACTGGGGGAGAGAGAGAGAGAGAGAGAGAGAGAGACTGGGGAGAGAGAGAGATAGATAGAGAGACTGGAGGAGAGAGAGATGGAGAGAGAGAGAGACGGAGAGAGAGGGAGACTGGGAGAGAGAGACTGGAGGAGGGAGAGTCTGGAGGAGAGAGAGAGACTGGGAGACTGGGGGAGAGAGTGAGACTGGGAGATAGAGAGAGAGAGAGAGACTGAGGGGGGAGAGAGAGAGAGAAGGGGAGAGAGAGAGAAACTGGGGGAGAGAGAGAAACTGGGGGGAGAGAGAGAGAGAGAGAGAGAGATAAAGAGACGGAGAGAGAGAGAGGAAGATGCCCGGCCCGAGTCACCCCAGCTGAGTAGGCTGGGCACAGTGAAAGCATTGATCTCTTTATGACAGCACAAAATCTGCTCTGACATCATAGCAGCTCGTCGACATCATAGTCACTCAATGCTAATGAGCGGATAATGAGCGGAATTTTGAACGTTTTTGGGATACCGTGGGCACGATTTTTGTCTGACGGAAAAGTAAATATGCCTATGACCGGTCCGTAATCGTAAGCTTTCTTTTGATGTGACACGCGTGTCGGTACGCTCTATAACTTTCGAACGTATAGAGAACGGACAGACCGACAGAGGTCTTTTATAGATATAGACTAGCTGGGGGTGCCCGGCGGTGCCGAGGCTTTTTTGAGGGCATGTTGTTGTTGGAAGAGAGAGACAGAGCGACTGGGGGGCGTTGGGGGGGCGGAAGAGAGAGAGAGAGCGACTGCGGGGGGTGGGGGGGGGCGGCAGAGAGAGAGAGAGTGACTGAGCGGGGGGGAAAGAGAGAGAGCGCGACTGGGGGGAAGAGAGAGAGCGAGTGGGGGGAAGAGATAGAGCGAGTGGGGGGAAGAGAGAGAGCGAGTGGGGGGGAAGAGAGAGAGCGAGTGGGGGGGAAGAGAGAGCGCGAGTGGGGGGGAAGAGAGAGAGCGAGTGGGGGGAAGAGAGAGAGAGCGAGTGGGGGGGGAAGAGAGAGAGAGCGCGAGTGGGGGGGAAGAGAAAGAGCGAGTGGGGAGAAGAGAGAGAGCGAGTGGGGGGGAAGAGAGAGAGCGAGTGGGGGGGGAAGAGAGAGAGCGAGTGGGGGGGAAGAGAGAGCGCGAGTGGGGGGGAAGAGAGAGAGCGAGTGGGGGGGAAGAGAGAGAGCGAGTGGGGGGGGAAGAGAGAGCGCGAGTGGGGGGGAAGAGAGAGAGCGAGTGGGGGGAAGAGAGAGAGCGAGTGGGGGGAAGAGAGAGAGCGAGTGGGGGGGAAGAGAGAGAGCGAGTGGGGGGGAAGAGAGAGAGCGAGTGGGGGGGAGAGAGAGAGCGAGTGGGGGGGGAAGAGAGAGAGTGAGTGGGGGGGAAGAGAGAGCGACTGGGGGGTGGAAGAGAGAGCGACTGGGGGGGAAGAGAGAGCGACTGGGGGGGAAGAGAGAGCAACTGTGGGGAAGAGAGAGCGACTGGGGGGAAGAGAGAGCGACTGGGGGGGAGAGAGAGCGACTGGGGGGGAAGAGAGAGTGACTGGGGGGGAAGAGAGAGCTACTGGGGGGGAAGAGAAAGCGACTGGGGGGAAGAGAGAGCGACTGGGGGGGAAGAGAGAGCGACTGGGGGGGAAGAGAGAGCGACGGGGGGGAAGAGAGAGCGACTGGGGGGGAAGAGAGAGGGACTGGGGGGGAAGAGAGAGCAACTGGGGGGAAGAGAGAGCGACTGGGGGGGAAGAGAGAGAGCGACTGGTGGGGAGAGAGAGCGACTGTGGCGGGGAGAGAGAGCGACTGGGGGGGAGAGAGAGCGACTGGGGGGGGAAGAGAACTCCCTCCCCCCTCTCCCTCACACTCCCCCCCTCACACTCCCCCCCTCACACTTCCCCCCCTCACACTTCCCCCTTGAGCTGAGCGGCGGCCGGCGCCAGGAGCGGGAGAGCGGGCTCTCGCGGGGGGGCGGGCGGCGCAGGCGCGGTCAGTGGCAGCGGCGCGAGGCGGCCCGCGGGGAGCAGGCAGGGAAACCCCGTGGCCCAGCGGCCGTTAGCGAGCGGCTCGAGCGGGAAACTTCGTTGATTTTAAAAACCGCCGGTTTTTCCGGTCCCGCACTCATGGGAAGAGAGGGAGGGGGAAGTAGAGAGAGAGAGAGAGGGAAGAGGAGAGAGAGGGAAGAGGAGAAGGAGAGAGAGGGAAGAGGAGAAGGAGAGAGAGAGAGAGGAAAGAGAGAGAGAGAGAGAAATTTTTTGAACTTCAGGCCTGCCTGCAGCGGGCCTGGAGAGCAGCCCCGAGTCCCCCCTGCGTGAGGGTGAGGAGGAGGCGGGGGGGGCGGCGGCGGTTAGGGGATCACTTAATTTCCTACTGTTGCTAAACACAATTTAAAACTCAAATAAATTGTTATTTAATTCCCTAACACATAATTCAACTATTTACCTTAGTTTACCTTAGTTCCCTAACACACAGAAAGTGTGGGAAAAAAATCGTGAAAAATCAAGATGGCGGCCACTCACCTCGGTTCAGAACGATAAGGCCCGCCCACACACGCACCGATTGGTCGACCGTCAGGTCACCAAAGCGTAGGATTGGTCAATCGTCAAGTCACTCAACACTCAACTGTAGGATGGCACGCGCCAGGAACCCGCCGTACGATTGGTCGACCTCGATGTCACACGGTCGCTAATGAGATGCTAATGAGCGGAATGTTGAACGGTTTTTGGATACCATGGGCGCGATCTTTTTCCGGTCCAAACGTAAATACATCTATGACCGGTCCGTAATCATAAGCTTTCTTTTGACGTGACGCGTGCGTCGGTACGCTCTATAACTTTCAAACATATAGAGAACAGACAGACAGACAGACAGACAGGCAGAAGTGGTCTTATATATAGAGAGATATATTAGGGGCAAGAGGATAACTAGGGAAAGAGTAGGGCCCATTAGGGACCAAAGTGGCAAGCTGTGTGTAGAGCCAAAGGTTGTAGGTGGGATTTTAAATGAATTTTTTGCATCTGTGTTCACTATGGAGAAGGACGATTTGGACATAGAAATCGGGCAGGGGGACTGTGATATACTTGAACACATTAGCATCGAGAGGGAGGAGGTACTAGCGGTTTTAGCCGGCTTAAAAGTGGATAAATCCCCAGGCCCGGACGAGATGTATCCCAGGCTATTATGTGAGGCAAAGGAGGAGATTGCAGGGGCTCTGACACAAATTTTCAGAACCTCTCTGGCCACAGGGGATGTGCCAGAGGACTGGAGAACAGCTAACATAGTACCATTATTCAAGAAGGGTAGTAGGGATAAACCAGGGAATTACAGGCCAGTGAGCCTAACATCAGTGGTAGGGAAATTATTGCAAAAAATTCTGAGGGACAGAATTAGTCTCCACTTGGAGAGGCAAGGATTAATTAGGGATAGTTAGCATGGCTTTGTCAAGGGAAGATCATGGCTGACCAATTTTATTGAATTTTTCGAGGGGGTGACTAGGTGTGTGGATGAGGGTAGTGCAGTGGATGTGGTTTACATGGATTTCAGTAAGGCTTTTGATAAAGTCCCGTATAGGAGACTGGTCAGGAAGGTAAGAGCCCATGGGATCCAGGGTGCCTTGGCACATTGGATCCAAAACTGGCTTAGTGGCAGAAGGCAGAGGGTGATGGTCGAAGGTTGTTTTTGTGACTGGAAGCCTGTGTCCAATGGGGTACCGCAGCGATCGGTGCTGGGTCCCTTGCTGTTTGTGGTCTACATTAATGATTTGGATGTGAATGTAAAAGGTATGATCAGTAAGTTCACAGATGACACGAAAATTGGTGGGGTGGTAAATAGCGAGGAGGGAAGCCTGAGGCTACAGGACGATATAGATGGGTTGGTCAGATGGGTGGAACAGTGGCAATTGGAATTTAACCCTGAAAAGTGTGAGGTGATGCATTTTGGAGGGACTAACAAGGCAAGGGAATACACAATGAATGGTAAGACCCTAGGAAAGACAGAGGATCAGAGGGACCTTGGTGTGCATGTACATAGATCCCTGAAGGCAGCAGAACAGGTGGATAAGGTGGTTAAAAAGGCATATGGGATACTTGCCTTCATTAGCCGAGGCATAGAATATAAGAGCAGGGAGGTTGTGATGGAGCTGTACAAAACGCTGGTAAGGCCACAGCTGGAGTACTGTGTGCATTTCTGGTCGCCACACTATAGGAAGGATGTGATTGCTTTGGAGAGGGTGCAGAGGAGATTTACCAGGATGTTACCTGGGCTGGAGCACTTCAGCTATGAAGAAAGACTGGACAGGCTGAGGTTGTTTTCCTTGGAGCAGAGAAGGCTGAGGGGGGACCTGATTGAGGTATAGGCCTAGAAATTCAGTTGGCGCCGCGCCAGGGCTTTAGCGCCGGAAATTTAGCGCCGGCGCTAAGTCCCCCTGCGCGCGCCAAAAATTCAGTAGCGCCGCGCCCAAACGGCTGCCGGCGCTACAGGAGGGTGTCAGCGCCTCGAAATGGGCGCTGACTGCCGCATTGCAGCGCAATTCCGGCGCTGCGGCACCCGATGCGGTGCGGCAGGCTGGGGAAGTGCAGGCCTCCTCCTTCAGTTAAGGAGGAGCTGCCTGCACCTGCCCGCTGGCCGTTGAAATCTTGAAAAAAATGAGCCCGGCACCTCGGAGAAGTGCCGGGCTCGCAGGCCAGACACATCTGTTCCGCGGGGGGGGTGGAGGAGTCCGGGGAGGGAGGTGCGGGCAGGCGGCCGGCGGGAAAGCGGCTGGCCGCCGTGCGACCTTAATGCGCCGGCGCTAACTCGCGTAGGACTCTGCTGAAACATCGTTAGTTGCGGCTGCCACGGGCGAGGCGGCCGCAACTCAATTTCGGCGTTGGGGCCCGTCACCACGGCAACCGGGACGCTGCGCACACCGATGACGTCATCTGTGCCGGCGCAGCACAACCGGTCTAACGCCGATGGCAGGGCCCCACTGAATTTACAAACCGGCCATAACTCCGGCGCTAGGCCCTCTAGCGCCTCAAATGGGGCGCTAACCCTACTGAATTTTCAGCCCATACAATATTATGAGGGGCGTAGATGGGGTAGATAGAAAGGAACTTTTCCCCTTAGTAGAGGGGTCAATAACAAGGGGGCATCATAATCATAATAATCATAATCAACTTTATTGTCATTGTTAGTGCACAAGTGCAGTACAACGAAATGTAGGTTTGCGGCTCCCGAGAGTGTACATTTAAATTAAGACATTTAAACATTCAACATTCATTTGGCTTGTAGTACATTAACATAAACATAATAAAGTGCATTGACAGATGTGCAGGCTTTAGAGTTTATTTGTGGAGTTCAGTAGGATGACAGCCCTGGGAAAGAAGCTGTTCCTAAATCTGGTCGTACGGGTGCGAATGCATCTGTAGCGTCTCCCAGATGGCAGGGGGGCGAACAGACTGTGGCTGGGGCGGGTAGGGTCTTTGATGATGGTCCGTGACCTCCGTAAACAGCGTTTCTGGTATATGTGCTCTATGGTCGGTAGCCGGGTGCCGGTAATGCGTTGGGCAGTTTTGACTACCCGCTGCAGGGCTTTCCGGTCATAGTAGCTACAGCTGCCATACCATACTGTGATACAGTTCGTCAGGATGCTCTCTATTGTGCAGCGGTAAAAGTTAGAGAGGATCAGGGGTGACAGGTTACATCCCTTCAGCCTCCTTAGGAAATATAGGCACTGCTGGGCCTTCTTCACCAGAGAGGAGGTATTGAGGGACCAGGAGAGGTCTTCCGTGATGTGGACTCCGAGGAACTTAAAGCTGTCCACCCTTTTCACCACAGCCCCATGGATGTGGATGGGGGTGTGACTTCCACCTTTAGACTTCCTGAAGTCCACAATGATTTCTTTGGTTTTCTTGATGTTAAGGGCCAGGTTGTTATCGGCGCACCACTTCACGAGATGCTGGACCTCCTCTCTGTAGGCTGACTCATCGTTGTTGGTGATCTGGCCTACCACCGTGGTATCATCCGCAAACTTGATGATGGTGTTGGAACCATGAACAGCCACACAGTCGTGGGTGAAGAGGGAGTAGAGGAGGGGGCTCAGCACACATCCTTGTGGGGCCCCCGTGTTCAGGGTCAGGGGGCGGGGAGGTGTGGTTACCTAATTTGACAGACTGGGGCCTGTTTGTTAGGATTCAAGGTAAGGGGCAGGACGTTTAGAGGGGATTTGAGGAAGAACTTTTTCACCCAGAGGGTGGTTGGAATCTGGAACTCACTGCCTGAAAGGGTGGTAGAGGCAGGAACCCTCACAACATTCAAGGAGCATTTTGATGAGCACTTGAAATGCCATAGCATACAAGGCTACGGACCAAATGCTGGAAAATGGGATTAGATTAGACAGGGCTTGATGGCCGGCGTGGACGTGATGGGCTGAAGGGCCTCTTTCTGTGCTGTATAACTCTATGACTCTATGACTATGAGATGTTGCCTGACCTGCTGAGTAGTTGCAGCATTTTCTGTCTTCTCAGAGGCCTTCCTTTACCTTCCGAGGCTTCACAAGCATCCAGGAGCACTCCCTACGCACTTAAAAAACTTTGGCCTAGAAATTCAGTTGGCTGCGCCAGCCGTTAGCGCCTTAGGAGGAGTAGATCTCAAGCGCTAGGCGCTTTGCACCCGGGCGCAGCGCGATCTGCGCCTCGCCCCAACTTCAGTAGACATTTAGCGCCGGCGCAAAGTCATTGCGCGCGCTCCTCTGCGCGCGCAGATCATGACGTCATTTCGTCGTGCAACGCCCTTTGTGCGCCCGGAACCGGAACTTCACTCGCGCCGCCCCATTGTGCGCCTGGCGGCCCGAACGACTGTGAAGTGGAACGGTACATAGCCGAGGCGGGCCGCGGGGAGCGCAAATTAAAGGGCACTCCTGCAGTAGAAAAGGCAGCCGTTTTGCAACACTCCTTCTTTGGGAGGAGGAGGAGGAGGAGGAGGAGGAGGAGGAGGAACAACAACAAAGTGATGGAGAGAAGCCCTCCCCAAAAACACAAATACACTAGTCTCGGCCTGTCAAAAAAACAAATCCACCCTCCCCCTTTAAGAGCTCACCGGAGCCAGAGTGTCTGCCGGCAATCAGCAGCTCGCCGCACCTGCCCTGCGCCCAACTTCCGGTGTTAGCGCCCCGGGCTGCCGGCTTAGCGCCTAATGATAGTCGTGCATCGCCTGTTTTAGCGCAGCAGCAACCTCTTAGGGCGATGCAACTGAATATCGGCGAAGGGGGCTCGATTTTGCGCCGGGCGCAAACTTTAGCGGCCGCCCGACTTTACCGCCCCAAAAGTGGCTATACTGAATTTCTCGGCCTTTATTTTTTAAATTCATACATGGGATGTGGGCGTCACTGGCGAGACCAACATTTATTGCCCATCCCTAATTGCCCTTGAGAAGGTGGTGGTGAGCTGCCTTCTTGAATCGCTGCAGTCCCTGTGGTGAAGGTAATCCCACAGTGCTGTTAAGGATGGAGTTCCAGGTTTATGACCCAGTGATGAGTAAGAAACAGCGATATATTTCTAAGTCAAAATGGTGTGTAACTTGGAGGGAAACTTGGAGGTGGTGGTGTTCCCAAGCACCTGCTACTCTTGTCCTTCTAGTTGGTAGAAGTCGCAGGTTTGGGAGGTGCTGCCGAAGAAGCCTTGGCAAATTGCTGCAGTACATCTTGTAGATGGTACACACTGCAGCTACGGTCGCTGGTGGTGGAGGGAGTTAAGAGCAGTTAAGTTTTTTGTCAATAGTGATCCCCAGAATGTTGATGGTGGGAGATTTGGTGATGGTAATGCCGTTGAAAGTCATGGGGAGGTGGTTAGACTCCCGCTTGTTGGAGATAGTCATTTTTCGCACTTATGTGGTGCGATTGTTACCTGCCACGTATCAGCCCACGCCTGAATGTCGTCCAGGTCTTGCTGCCTGCGAGCATGGACTGCTTCATTATCTGAGGAGTTTAGAATTTTTAACATCTATTGCTGCAAGCCACTATTTCAATAAAATCCAAAAAATGCCCGTCCAAAAGTTTAAATGCAAACTTACTTGAAAGATGTGTGTGTCCCTTTAAAAGTTACTGTCAGCGCCTCTGTCAGTCTGCTTGCGCACTGGGTTTACCTGGTGTGCTTAGGACACAGTGCTGAACTCGACGGTAGGGTCGAAGTTCACCGTGGTGACGTTAAGTTGAAAGAATTGTTACTAGTCCTAGCCCCTGTAGGGCTACCCCAGATCAGGTGCATTCCCCAGACGTTCACCTTCAACTAAAGTTAGAGGTAGCCGAATCCTAAAGACGCTTAATGGGTCTAACGGTTCAGACTATCTCTCCCTAAAGGAAAGGAATGACCTAAAGATGTTACTGTCCTCCAGATAGCACTTTTAATAAGTTTAACTAGACTGTAACCTTCCGGATATTATGAGGGTCTGGAAAACTCCTCCAGAGTGTACAGAGATTGAGTTTGCGAGTTTGATACAGAAGTACTATGTGAGACAATTATAAAAAAATATAGATTTATTAAAGAACCGACATGTAACTTACAGCTGATGATTCAGTCATGACATTAACAGTTTCAAATACAAATAGCTTACAATTCTTATTATCAGAGATTCTTATTCTCAAATCTTAACTTTGTTACATTTTTACATTTCTTAGACTTATTCCAGGATGTCCACCAAAATCAAATACCTTTGATACCCAAGACTCAAAGAGTTAAAAACGTATAGAGCCTGCCTCTGAAGCGTGAGAATCGCTTTGCCTCTTTCAGCAAATCTCCCTTCCCATTTGAAAGTTCTATATTTATGCCCTTTCTGCAGTGGTATATCCTTTGAAGATTTCTGCTGATGTAAGCTAATTATCTCTAGTCATTTTTCTGTTGACTCCTTCTATTCTTACAGTCAGTTCAACTGTTGCATTAAGAATTATGTCTCCTCCTTTAGGTGTTCGAAGCTTATCATAAAAACAATGCGACAGCAGTGGTTCTATTTGATGTCATTTTTATCAAAGTCTCCTGTTTGTATCTTTTGCATTTAGAACACCTCAACTGGTTGTACCACAGACTTCATGTCTCCTAGGTGTTCCAAGTTCAACACAAAAACAATGTGATGGCTGTTGCCTCCCATGTTTCATTTGATGTTATTTTTACAAAGGCATTCTGTGCAATTCTTTTTACAACGTGTAAATTAAAAACACCTCAACTAGGGTGATCTATGCAATTCTTATTTACCTCAGTTGGTTGTACCACAGACTCATGTCTCCATGTTTCATTTGATGTCATTTTTACAAAGGCACATGTTTCTTTAATGTTCTGTGTTTCTTTCTGAACACTGGGTATAGTTATTGTGTTTTTTCCAAGCTGCAGACTTCCTGGAACCTCCAACCTGCTGCTTCAATAGGGCTAGTGTTTCAGTGTCAACAACTCATCTTATCTCAAAAGCCTGTATGCTGTTTACATCTTTTGATTGTTAAGGTTTCCAGACTTCCAGACCCAGTATGTTATGTTTTAATAAGTCAAAATTCTGTTCATAGGATGGTGTATCTTTCTGGATATGGCTATTCCTTCACACCCCCTCTTGACCAAAAAATGAGTTGGAGCATCTAGACAGAGTTTGGTCAATGTTACTAATAAGGTTACAATAGCACATTAATTTCATGAGATGCACAATCATGTGCTAATTGAAAATTCCTTTTAAGTCATCTAGGACAATGTTTTGCCTTATTTTAAATTGAATACAATTTAAAAGGATGATTGGTACATAGTCATGCAATTGGCGAAACAACATGTACTTAGAATGTCCAATCGGCAGATGTACGTTCCGTAGAGGTGAGTTATTGATACGAGTCAAGGAGACGTCATTTGAAACTAGCTGAAGTTTGACATGCTGTTCCTTCGCTCTGGCGTGTGTACTGATTCTTGTTTTCATAAAGACGTTGCCAGGCGCTCAGTTGATTCCTTCTTCCTCCTTTGTTGAAGTAACTCATTGATCTTTCCTTGTTCCAGTTGTTGCTTTTCGCAAATCCAATTCCTGAGGCGTTGCCAAGCATCGTGTGGAGGAGTCGGCGACACCTTCTGGCTGACCGTCGTCAGTTATTCGATCACATCCATTTCCTATGTCGGGCTCCATGCTGGGTCTTGAAAGACAATGTACAACTGCACCTTGTATTGTTCCTCCTTTTCGGTATCCCGCAGGACATCTTTTGAGATTGTCTATGGAGACAGTTTTAAGAATATGCTTGCTATTCGGCTGGTTAGTATGTATTTTAATTGTTCTTTCGTTAATAACAGAATGAATTTGAACAGGTTTTTTCCACTTGGGTCTTAAACCAGGTTTTTGCTCGAACTTCTTTTGCTGTACCCATTCTCCTGCTAGGGGCTGCCATGCTTTGTTTGTCAATTTTTTCTGCCTATTTGCCTCCCTTATCCTCTGATCAATTTGACGAATCTCCTCTGTTATTTAAAAAAAAAATCTAACTGTCGCTGTCGGGTCAAGGACTCAGAGAGTGTAGAGGTAATAAAATAACTATGGGTAAGTGGTGTATTCATCTCAACCCCATACATCAGGTAATATGGAGTTTTAGGGGACACTGTTCCTGATGCAGATGCGGGCACATTATTAAGTGATAGCTGTACCTCTGAAATGATGGTGGTCCACTTATTCCCCCTGATTTTCAACAGTTTGACCAATAGCTTTCTTACTTCCTGGTTTTTACGTTCCACCAGCCCTGCTGATTGCAGATGGCGTGGCATACTGTGCTCTAACCCAATCCCCCTTTGTTCGCAGTAGTCTTTGAAGACCTTGGAGAAAAAGGCTCCGCCTTGATCGGAGTGTAAGATTTTGGGTGCACCAGCTACAGTAATTATGTCAGAAATAGCCTTGGCGAGTGCGTTTTCCAAAACAGTATTTGTGGGGACCAGCCAGCAGAAGGAAGTGCATCCATCTACACAAACGAGAACATGTCTGTATCCCAAAGACGGGGGAAGTGGTCCAATAAAGTCAATAAAGAATTTTTCCATTGGCTCATCAGCTTTCACAGGAGCCAATGGTGGTGGCTTAATTAATGATAACTTATTGGTTAAATAGCATGGCTCACAATTTCCACGTATGTTTTACAGGCCTTAAGCATGCCTGGCCACCAATATAAGGGAGTCAATTTGCAGAATGTTGTTCTGGCACCACAATGTGCTTGACCTATGCCCTCGTGAGCTTCTTTTACATGCTGTTCTCGATTGTGTCTCGGAGGTACTTCTCGGTTTCCCTTGGGCAACTTAACTAGCACAATACCCGTAGGGGTTTCTGAGTAAAAGTACTTTGGTGGATATCCTGGCGGATTCTCTTTTGTTGGGTCTAATAGCTGAATCAGTTCCTCACCCTGATTAGCTGCCCGTTCTGCCCTAGTGATTACACTAATATTGGCAGGCCCCTCTCCAGGGGGTGTCATGCAGACTGAACATTTTGCTTGTTCGTTTGCAAGGCTGTTTCCTTTTGAGTGTACTGTCTCAGTGGTATGCCCATTTACATGAATCACCTGACAATTCTGTTTCTCCATTCTCGAACGGAGAATATTTTCCCACAATGATTTATATTTTATGGGTTTACCCTTATGATTGGTAAAATTTGTTTGTTCTCAGAAAACTAGATCTTGGTTATATCCTCTTTTACAATAGTCACTAACTGTGCAGATTAGTGTGGGTTTAATAGGGTCTGCCTTTTCTAAAGCATACCGTAATGCTACGGTTTCAGCATATTGCGCTGTCTTATGGCCAAGGGGTATGGACAGTAATTCTTCTGGATAAAAAGAATAGGAATCTTGAAAAGTCCCTACTACTATCCCCATCCCAGCTGAGGATTGTTGGGATGTCCCTTTTTTTAATCATCATCGAAGATCCATCACAGTAAATGACTAAGCGGTCTCATAGGTATTTGTCTGATTCCCTCCTCCGTATCATCATCCTCAATGATGGAGAGATGCTCTAAGTCCATTTCCGGGGAGAGGAATTTAAAAATGAGTGTAGGATCATTCAAGAACGATGCCTATTTATCATATCGAATCTGGGTGGCTCTTTTTTCATCAGAGGCCATCCTCAATACTGATCTTAAATCGGGAATCTCAGTATAGATGGTAATGGGATATTTCCCTTGAAGGGTTCGTGCCTTGATGAGGCATTGGACTACCATAGTCATTACCCTTTCTTTTTTAATGTACCTCCTTTCGAAATTGCAAAAGTTATAAGAATGGAACTGACTGGGCACTATGCTCTTTTCATTATAGAAAACTGCAACTGGCTCTTTAGGTGATGACCTGAGATGAATATTGAGGGGAACTTGTAAGTCCCTCTGTTCCAGGTCTATGGCTTTTTGTACCTCTCGGCATAATTGTTGCAATTTTGAGTAATCGTCTGGTGAAAATATGAATGGTCCTTTTGCTGCTTCGCCCACTCTAGCATACAGGGGTGCTGAGAGCTCGGCAAAGGTTGGCGTAAAGGATCGAGCAAAATTCAGGAGTCCTAAACTTGCTTGCAGATTTTTCAACGTTTTAGGATATTGAATGGTGGCTAATTTTTCTTTATAGGATTGAGTTAATCCTCTACCGTTTCCAGTTATTCGCAAGCCCAGAAAATCTACCTCTTCCCTAGCTAGTTGACTCTTTTCTAAGTTGTAAGTCTGGATAAAACACTATCAATGGCTTTCAAGTGCTCTTGGAGATTGTCATGTGACAGATGCATATCGTCCACATAAGAATTGACGTTAGGTAGGTCTTTTAAAAGATCAATGATGTGGGCTGAAAAGAGAACGGGACTGTTTTGAAATCCCTGAGGCAACCTGGCCCAGCAATACTGATAACGATCGGGTCCAGTCATTGCAGCTTTTGGCCAATCAGCCTTTTCGATTGGATGTGACCAGAAGCCGTTTGCTAGATCAATAGAAGATTTATATTTTTCCCTCATGATTCCAAAGAGAAGGGCTGTGGAATTTTGCTGTTGTGCAGAATGTGGGGCTGTTACCTTATTTAAGGCTGTATAATCGATCACTAATCTCCACCTCCCATCTGGTTTAGCAACACCAAACCATGGTGAATTAGTTCTAGATGCCATTTTGATTAAGACACCTTGTTCTGTTAGTTCTTTAAGCATTGTTAGGAGATCTATTTTTCCTTTGTGGTCTTGAATAGGCCACTGTTTTTTAGGTTTGTGCCAGCCAGCATCAAGTGGGTGGGATTTGATGTCTATCTTTCCACATTGATTTGGAAGGCATTGTAGATAAGGATAGTATCTATTAATGAGTTGCTCAAGGAGGTCTTTGCCTCCCCCCTCCAGGCAAGTTCGATCAAGCTATGTCCGAACATGTTTTTTCCTTTCATCCTGGTCTGTGGATGCTTCTACAGGTCTGGTTGAGATTTTAAGGTAATGTTTCATGTCTGGTTGTCCTATAATGAGGGAACAGGCCAATTGTGGTACCAGTCCTACATCTAGGGTCACCGTGATTCCATATATGGTAATAGCTATTTTGTAAAAATTAATTATTTTGGTTTTGCCTTGTGTGAATCCCCCTAGTGGTCTTTTACAAATTGGGCTCCCCAAATCTGTCCACTCAGTTTTTATAATTGCAGGATCTATTACAGTGTAATAGCTCCTGTATCAAACAGGGCTTTCAATTGTGTGTTTGTGGGCAAGGTTGCCAGGGCATAGGGGAATTCAAGAGGCCAGGCCTCCAATCCTGGGATCGTTCATCCTCAGGATCCTGAGTTTCATTTGGTGCTTTGTCTTTAATTATTTTAACTGATTTTTGTTCCTCCCTCTTGGGGGTATCATGTTTTCCAAATCCCTTAGGGGGTTTGTCGGACAGTTTATTATCTTGACGATCCTCCCATTGGGATGGACGTTGGTTCTGCCGGGAATCTTTTTGATCCTAATTTCGGTTTTCCTGGTATCCTCCCATGGCTCTCTGATAGTTTTGGCCAGTGTAAAAGCTGTCCCCATAGGGAGTCCACTGTCCTTCACTTTCCTTTCGAGGTCTAGCCCTTCATCTATCCCATTGTTCCAGGGAGAAATCTTTCTCATATTGTGGGTGAGTTGGGGGTGTAAACCTTCTGGAATACCCTCTTGGGGGTCCCGAGCCATGGGTTTGTGTCTGGGCAGGGTGGACTTGAGACTTGGTTCTATACCGTCCTTGTTTCTGTGTACCAAAGGTACCTTCTCTGTTTTTTTTATCCCTAGTTTCTGATCTCATTATAGGTTTAGTTTGGATTAGACCTAAGAGGTCATGATTTAATTGGATAATGCGCTGACATTATCCCATCTTTGTTGGTTATCTTGGTAATCGTTTAGAGCCCCCTCACAGGCAAGTTTGAGGGCTGTATTTTGATATTGATTGGCCAGGCAACCATGGACAATGCCCCAGTTATCCTGTGTAAGTACTTTGCCTAATCTGTAGGCAGCTACCAGCCCTTTAGCTGCGGCTGTATTAGTGAGTATTTCCTTGATGGAACCCATTACATGCCCTCCCTGAGTTGCCGTGAGAACAGAGGCGTATATTTGAACACAGTTGTTCCACTGGTTTAATGGGGGAAATTAAGTCTGAACTTAGTATCATTTGCAGTAGTTGCCTCAGGTGTTGGGCATTCCAATCTTGACAACAGGTTTCCAATTTATCAAGGTTAGTTAGAATCCAACAGGTTTTTTCCTGGCTGGTGTTTCCCGGTCTACCACACATTGTGTAGATAGTGCTCAGGTTTACTTGACTAGGGGCGCAGTGTGTGATTGCTGGGGTTGGCTTACTGGAACAGTAATCATTGCTCCTCCAGCATTTAGATAAGATTGAGCTAGTGCTTGTCGGCATTGATTATAATGGATTCTAAGCTGTCTATAGTTTTCTCGAAGATTCTGGTCATTTATTTCATCATGAGCTTGCCACCTTAACCGGAATCCATGGCCCCCAGGAGCATAGGCTGCTCCGGGTCTTGCTATTCAGCCATGGTTGCCACCACCTTGTTGGGCACCGTTCATTAGGTCTCCCAATTGTGCAGGTGTGCACCTTATCATTAAGGAATTTATTGGATTTGGAGTATTTGTTTGATTATCCCACTGGATATTCTGTATCGCCTGGTTCTGGGGATCAATATTAATCGTGCCATGATTTCTAACAGCTCCATCGGCATCAAAGCCTTCTATTTCAAAGATTATCACTTGGTTTTGTGGAGGTACAGGGATAGGATTATTTCCCCTAATAAAGCAACCGTTTGAATTTCCTAATAAAAAGACTTGACCAATTCCAACAGGGTTTGCCATTTCGTCAGGACCTAACCTCGGTTAGGGTTTAATATGAACTTTATAAGAAATTTCTAGACCTCAATGGTATATTGAGGGAGTTTTGATTTAAGTTCTACAAGGCCTGATCAGGGACTTGTTGTCTCTAGAAACTTAAATCTGGGTCTTAGTACCACTGTCAGTAAAACACTCCTTACATACTTAACAATCTACAAGATGGATATAGATATAAATATAAGTATAGGTTCTGTATCAACTCATTAACACACACGTTGGGCGCCAACTGAAAGGATTGTTACTAGTTCTAGCCCCTGTAGGGCTACCCCAGATCAGACGTATTCCCCAGACGTTCACCTTCAACTAAAGTTAGAGGTAGCCGAATCCTAAAGACGCTTAATTGGGTCTAAAGGTTAAGACTATCTCTTCCTAAAGGAAAGGAACGACCTGAAGATGTTACCGTCCCCCCACGTGATTCAGTCGTGATATTAACAGTTCCAAATACAAATAGCTTACAATTCTTATTATCAGTGATCCTTATTCTCTTAACTTCGTTACATTTTTACATTTCTTAGAATTATTCCAGGATATCCACCAAAATCAAATACCTTTGATACCCGAGACTCAAAGAGTTAAAAAGTTATAGAGCCTGCCTCTGAAGCATGAGAATCGCGTTGCCTCTTTCAGCGAATCTCCCTTCCCATTTGAAAGTTCTATATTTATAGCCTTTCTGCAGTGGTATATCCTTTGAAGTTTTCTGCTGATGTAAGCTAATTATCTCTAGTCATTTTTCTGTTGACTCCTTCTATTCTTACAGTCAGTTCAACTGTTGCATTAAGAATTATGTCTCCTCCTTTAGGTGTTCGAAGCTTATCATAAAAACAGTGTGACAGCAGTGGTTCTATTTGATGTACATAAGAACATAAGAACATAAGAAATAGGAGCAGGAGTAGGCCAATCGGCCCCTCGAGCCTGCTCCGCCATTCAATAAGATCATGGCTGATCTGATCCTAACCACCAATCTACTATCACAGAATCATCTCCTGAATCTAATAGAATTAGACACACGAAATAGGAGCAGGATCAGGCTACACGGCCCCTGGGCCCACTCTGCTACCCACAGGGCCATGTCCGATCCGAACCTAGACTCATGTCCAAATTCCTGCCCGCTCCCCATAACCCTTTATTCCCTTTACTTCTAGGAAACTGTCTATTTCTGTTTTAAATTTATGTAATGATGTAGCTTCTACAGCTTTTTGGGGCAGCATATTCCATGGACCTACCACCCTCTGAGTGAAGTAGTTCCTCCTCATCTCAGTTTTGAAAGAGCAGCCCCTTATTCTAAGACTATGCCCCCTAGTTCTAGTTTCACCCATCATCGGGAACATCCTCCCCGCATCCACCCGATCCAACCCCTTCACAATCTTATATGTTTCAATAAGATCGCCTCTCATTCTTCTGAACTCCAATGAGTAGAGTCCCAATCTACTCAACCTCTCCTCATATGTCCATCCCCTCATCCCCGGGATTAACCGAGTGAACCTTCTTTGTACTGACTCGAGAGCAAGTATGTCTTTTCTTAAGTATGGACACCAAAACTGTATGCAGTATTCCATGTGCGGTCTCACCAATACCTTGTACAACTGAAGCAATACCTCCCTATTTTTATATTCTATCCCCCTAGCAATGAAAGCCAACATTCCATTGGCCTTCTTAATCACTTGCTGCACCTGCATACTAACCTTTTGAGTTTCGTGCACCAGGACCCCCAGATCCCTTTGTACTTCAGTACTTTCCAGTTTCTTGCCATTAAGATAATAACTTGCTTACGATTTTTCCTGCCAAAGTGCATAACCTCACACTTTCCAGTATTGTATTCCATCTGCCAAATCTCTGCCCACTTATTTAACCTGTCGATGTCCCCTTGCAGGTTTTTTATGTCCTCCTCACTCACTACTTTCCCTCCCATCTTAGTATCATCTGCAAACTTTGATATGTTACACTCGGTCCCCTCCTCCAAATTGTTAATATAGATTGTAAAGAGTTGGGGACCCAGCACTGACCCCTGCGGAACACCACTAGTTACTGATTGCCAGTCTGAGAATGAACCATTTATCCCAACTCTCTGCCTTCTGTTAGATAGCCAATCCTCTATCCATGCCAGAATATTACCCCCAATCCCGTGATTTTTTATCTTAAGCAACAATCTTTTGTGTGGCACCTTGTCAAATGCCTTTTGGAAGTCTAAATACACTACGTCCACTGGTTCCCCTTTATCCACCCTATATGTTACTTCCTCAAAGAACTCCAGCAAATTTGTCAAACATGACTTCCCCTTCATAAAATCATGCTGACTTTGTCCTATTAAATTATGATTATCCAAATGTCCTGTTACTGTCTCCTTAATAATGGACTCCAAAATTTTACCTACCACAGATGTTAAGCTAACCGGTCTATAGTTTCCAGCCTTCTGTCTACTGCCCTTTTTAAATAAGGGTGTTACATTAGCAGTTTTCCAGTCTGCCGGGACCTTTGCTGAGTTCAGGGAGTTTGGGAAAATTATTGCTAATGCATCCACAATCCCTACCGCCACTTCCCTCAAGACCCTAGGATGTAAGCCATCAGGTCCAGGTGATTTATCTGCCTTGAGTCCCATTATTTTACCAAGTACCACTTCCTTAGTGATTTTGATCATGTTTAGCTCCTGCCCCCCTATAGCCCCCTGTTTGTCCAGTGTTGGGATATTCTTAGTGTCCTCTACTGTAAAGACTGATACAAAATATTCATTCAGTGTTTTTTATCAAAGTCTCCTGTTTGTACCTTTTGCATTTAGAACACCTCAACTGGTTGTACCACAGACTTCGTGTCTCCTAGGTGTTCCAAGTTCAACACAAAAACAATGTGATGGCTGTTGCCTCCCGTGTTTAATTTGATGTTTTATTAAGTCAAAATTCTGTTCATAGGATGGTGTATTTTTCTGAATATGGCTATTCCTTCACAAAGTCAGTGTTGCACGCCGACTGACGTCACCACTCCCCCTTTTTTTTTGCAGGGCACTACTTCAGAACAGCAGCGCTACCGGGACCTCGAAAATGGAGGATGCTGCGGGATCATCCACCAGCTGGTGGAAGAGCGGCGGCTGCTGCTTTCTGACATTACACCATGCTAATGGGTGGCGCTGAGGTAGGGAATTTCTGCCCTTTATTTTCCAAGGGGTATGTGGCCTCTTTATTCTTCCTACCAAAATGCACCACCCCACACTTATCTATATTGAAATGAATTTGCCAATTACATGCCCATTCTGCAAGCTTATTAATGTCTTCTTGTATTTTGTTGCATTCTTCCTTTGCCTTCATATCTTTTTGCTCTCTTCTCCTAATGTCATGAGAAGATTGTACACACTGCCGCCACAGTGTGCAGGTGGTGGAGGGGTGGATATTGAATCTAGTGGCATGGGATTTGATATCTCCATTTTCTATCCTTTCTAGAATAATTGTATTGATGTGTCCCAAAAGTATGGCTATTTATTGGAACCAGATTGTTTTATCCGATGGTCAGAGCTGACAACTCAATGTGTTCTTTCAATGCTAACACCCATCCAAATGTGGGTTGAGGTTTTACTAACAACAGAATAAAAGAAATAGAATGGCCCTGAATTTGCAGCGGGTATGATGGCGTTCTCTCACAGTTCGCCGTCATAGCGCCTTGGAAACTGACCGCAACTTCAGGATTTGGCGTAAGCGCATGTGGAAATCACGAAGTTGCGCTCTGTCAATGACAGCTCCGAAACTGGCTGCGCTCTGCCCGCCTACCCCCACCCACCCCCCACATAGCCGGCAATCAGTGAAATCTCGTAAATCATTGAAACTGACGGAAACGTCAGCTGTTCCGCAATAATTACGCTGTTAAATTCCCCACTAAAAGTTAGACCCAAAGGGATTAGGTGCAAATGGGGTTTTAACAACGTATTGACTGCTAAACAAATGTTAAGGGCCTGGAAAGCTCATTTTAATTCTGTGCAGTGTGAAATTTGTCCATTTTAATAAAAATTTAATGCCGATCAGGAGCTTTGCCCAGCAGCAGGTATCGAAAATTTTGGTGCATGTTGTCCAGGATTATCCTACCATTCATTTTATTGGTCTGAAAGTTTATTGGCCAGCGGATCAACAAGAGGGCCCATGCCACCTCCTCAAGGGCAACTGTGGATGAGGGCAATTAATGCTGGACTTGCCAATCCGAGAATTGACATTCCGAGATGATTAACACCAGAGTTAAGGGTAGCAATTCCCTGAATCTTTGCTTTGTGCCACCAACAACTCAGGCCGACCAAATGATCCCATTCACGCAGGCTGGAGCCCTCTGTAGGCAAACCCAATGATAACACATTTTGAAAATACTTCCGCTGCATATATTTTACCTTTATCGCTGTAAAACAAAAATTGTCCCAAAGTTCTCTCTCTGCTAATGGAGCAGAATTCCCACCACACATGTCCATGGACACAGCCCCAAATCAACTTGTGGCGAAGGGGTCATATAAAGAAAGAAATACTTACATTTATACAGCATCTTTCACGACCTTAGGATGTTCCAAAGCGCTTTACTGCCAATGAAGTACTTTTGAAGTGTAATCACTGTTGTAACACAGCAGACAATTTGAGCACAGCAAGCTCCCACAAACAGCAACGTGATAATGACCAGATAACCTGTTTTATGTTTTGGCTGTGGGGTAAATATTGGCCAAGACACCGGGGAGGACTCCCTTTGCTCTTCTTCGAAATATGCCATGGGATCTTTTACCAAGAGGCAGATGGGGCCTCTGTTTAACATCTCACCTGAAAGTCAGCACCTCCCACAGTGCAGCACTCCCTTGGCACTGCACTGCAGTGTCAGCCTAGATTAGGTGCTCAAGTCTCTGGAGTGGGGCTTGAACCCACAACCTTCTAACTCAGAGGCAAGAGTGCTACCAACTGAGGCGACCTTAAGCACACCTCAGAAGCGCCCATTCGGACAGCCAACAGGAAAATCAGAGCCAAACCCTGTCGCTTCGATGGTGGATCAGAGGCAGGAAACGGCCGAAGTACAAACGGGTCCACCATTTTTAAAATGATTTTATGAGAGGCAACGGCCCTGCTTAGAAAGATTCATTCATCTCCTCTGGGCTCGATTGGCTTTCCCTGAGACAGATTACAAGGTATCTTAGGCACTTGATCTGAAGCACTTGGTGATCATCTTATATTAGGGTGGAGGCAGGGAACTGAGTAGGCCAGCTCAATGGGCAGAATTCCCAGAGTACCTCGGGTACTCCCCCAGGTATGATCCCCTGATTGGCAGCGCTGACTTGTAACACAAGTCCTTATAATGTAGTCTTCTGGTAGTGCTCATCCATTCTTGCCTGGTTACCCTTCTTCCCCACCCTCCTATCCACCAAAAACTCTTTTTTTTTTTGCACAGGGCAGAAGCCATTTCTTCCCTAAATTCTGTGCACCCCACCCCCCTCCCCAACCCCAAGGGGAGACATTCCCGCCTCTGTAATATTTCCTGGCTTGCATGATTATAAATAGCATGCACAAACAACATAGAATTACCCATATCAGCACTGTGAATGGCGGGGGGTGGGGGGAGGGGGGTTATGGCAGTATTAAAACAAGAATCTGGAGTGAATCAGCAACTGCGAAACTATCAGCTGTCTGCGTCTTCATTTGCTAACTAACATCTGGTGTCTGTTTACGTTTTCAAAAATTACTTAGCTCCAGGCCGGGTCACCAGGAATTAATGTGGCAACTCTCAGTACATAGCCCATGAGTAATGAGTCTGGGCAGGCATTCTGAGAAGAGTCTAAGCATCAAAGCCAGTGTTTACTTAAATTGGCCAAGTTGCTTTTTCGTTTGCTAGTTATTAGGGGAAAGGTCTTGGAAGAAGATGAAGTCAGATTTGGAACAGAAACAGAAAATGCTGCAAATGCACTGCAGGTCAATCAGCATCTGTAGAGAAAGAAAGACTTGCATTTATATAGCGCCTTCCACAACCTCAGGATGTCCTGAAGCGCTTTACAGCCAAGGAAGCACTTTTGAAGTGCAGTCACTGTTGTAATGTAGGAAACACATTTGTGCACAACAAGCTCCCACAAACAGCAATGTGATAATGGCCAGATAATCTGTTTTAGGGATGTTGGTTGAGGGATAAATATTGGGCAGGTTACCAGCATAACTCTCCTGCACTTCTTCGAATGATGCCGTGGGATCGTTTATGTCCTCCGGAGAGGGCTGACGAGGCCTCAGTTTAATGTCTCATCTGAAAGATGGCACCTCCGACAGTGCAGCACTTCCTCAGTACTGCGCTGGAGTGTCGGCCTGGATCTTGTGCTCAAGTCTCTGGAGTGGGGCTTGAACCCACAACCTTCTGACTCGGAGGCGAGAGTGCTGCCCACTTTTTTTGTTATTAATATACTTTATTGAACATTAAGAACATTTACAACATCGTGATCATTTCATTGTAACATACAATTCCATTCCGCTGCTCTGCACAGCCATTCCGCCACCACATTTTAACATCAAAACCTGAAGTTTAATTTGTCTCCTGTAACATATATTAATCGATTGTACTTTAAAAATTGATTGTAAAATACTATCCTTTGTGAATAAAACATCCACAGAGCCTTATAATGATCTGTTAGCTTATATTTAAAATATTCTTTTAGACTGATTCTCCTCCCCTTAAAAAACAGAGCATTCCTTCTTTGCACAATCACAAATCTAGCCAAACTGAACATTAAATTAATTGCCGCTCCGCTAGACTCAGGCAGACTCTCGTGCAATCCCCATCTCAAAATTGAGTCCCACGGGATTCCCATTCTCGCTCTTTGGTCCCCACTGATATGCCTATCAATTAGTCCAATAAAAGGCGACGAGTTAAGAACGTAACTGAAGGTTTTTTTGGCTAAATAACAGAGCCCACCCTCGTGGGTGATCCGATCCAACAGGGAGGAATACTAGCCAGTCAGCTACCTTTATACCTGGGCAGGTAATGGGCGGAGTCGGAGGTGGTCAGCCCAGGTATAACAGTGCGACAAGAGGCGACCTCGTGTAGTGATGTGACAGTGAGAACAGTGAGAACAATATACAGTGATAACTATAACAGTGGTTTACCACATTCACCCCTTGTTTAGATTAGAGTCCGGCGGGGTGAAGTGTATTACCAGCTCTGGTATGTCAGTCTGTCCGGAGGCTTCGTTAGCCTCTCCGATCGTCGCAGCGGCGGTGTTACATTATCCGGTGTTAAAGCTGGTGTCTGCGTAGTCGGCAAAGGCTCGTGGGGTTCCGGCATGCCGTCTACCTCGGCTGGACTCGGGGGGTTGGGAGGGGGGGGTGAGGGTGCGAGGTCTCGTAAGGAGACAGTGTCCTCCCGTCCGTCTGGGTAAGCCACATAGGCGTACTGGGGGTTGGCGTGCAGGAGGTTCACCTTCTCGACCAGGGGGTCCGTTTTATGGGCCCTCACGTGCTTTCGCAGCAAGACGGGTCCCGGAGAGGTCAGCCAGGTTGGTAGGGTGGTTCCCGTAGTCGACTTCCTGGGGAAGACAAACATTCGGGCATGGGGGGTGGTGTTAATGGCAGTGCAAAGTAGTGACCGGATGGAGTGCAGCGCAATCGGGAGGACCTCTTGCCAGCGGGAGGTTGGGAGGCCCTTAGACTTTAAGGCTAAGAGGGTGGCCTTCCATACCGTCGCGTTCTCTCTTTCCACCTGGCCGTTCCCTCGGGGGTTGTAGCTGGTGGTCCTGCTTGCTGCAATACCCCTCTCCAATAGGAACTGACGGAGTTCCTCGCTCATGAAGGAGGCGCCCCGGTCACTATGTATATAGTTCGGGAACCCGAACAAGGCGAAGAGTTTGTTCAGGCATTTAATGACCGTGTTACTGGTCATGTCTGGGCAGGGGAAGGCAAAGGGGAAACGGGAGTACTCATCAACGATGTTGAGGAAGTACACATTACGGTCGGATGACGGTAGGGGCCCCTTGAAGTCGATGCTCAGACGCTCGAAGGGGCGGGTGGCCTTGATCAGGCTTGCTCTGTCCGGCTTATAGAAGTGCGGTTTGCACTCAGCACAGATCTGGCAGTTCCTGGTCATGGTCCTGACCTCCTCGATGGAGTATGGCAGGTTGCGGGCCTTAATGAAATGGTAGAGTCTGGTGACTCCGGGGTGGCAGAGGTCATTGTGGAGGGTCTGAAGTCTATCACTTTGCGCGCTGGCGCATGTAATGCGTGAAAGAGCATCAGGGGGGTCGTTCAGTTTACCGGGCCGGTACAAGATCTCATAATCATAGGTGGAAAGCTCGATTCTCCACCTCAAGATTTTGTCGTTCTTGATCTTGCCCCTCAGCTTGTTATTAAACATGAAGGCAACCGAGCGTTGGTCGGTGAGGAGGGTAAATCGTTTGCCTGTCAAGTAGTGCCTCCAGCGCCGTACTGCCTCCACAATTGCCTGGGCTTCCTTCTCGACCGACGAGTGTCGGGTCTCGGGGCCCTGTAGGGTCCTTGAGAAGAAGGCTACCGGCCTACCCTCCTGGTTAAGGGTAGCGGCTAGGGCGAAGTCGGATGCATCGCTCTCCACTTGGAAGGGGATTGACTCATCCACTGCGTGCATTGTGGCCTTGGCTATGTCTCCCTTAATGAGGGAGAAGGCCGCGCACGCCTCTTCCGTGAGGGGGAAGGATGTGGTTTTCAGGAGGGGTCTGGCTTTGTCCGCATAATTGGGTACCCATTGGGCATAGTAGGCGAAAAGCCCCAGGGTTCTCCTAAGTGCTTTTGGACAGTGGGGGAGGGGTAGCTCCATGAGGGGGCGCATTCTTTCGGGGTCGGGGCCGATGACTCCGTTCTCTACTACACAGCCAAGGATGGCAAGGCGCGCTGTGTTAAACACGCATTTCTCCTTATTGTAGGTGAGGTTCAGCCGTTGGGCCGTACGGAGGAATTTCTCCAGATTCACGTCATGGTCCTGCCGGTTGCGGCCGCAGATGGTGACGTTTTCGAGATAGGGGAAAGTGGCCTGTAGTCCGTTCTGGTCAACCATCCGGTCCATCTCCCGTTGGAAAACCGAGACCCCGTTGGTGACACCAAAGGGGACCCTAAGGAATTGGTAGAGGCGGCCATTCGCCTCGAAGGCGGTGTACTGGCTGTCCTCCGGGCTGATGGGGAGTTGGTGGTAGGCCGACTTGAGGTCGATGGTCGAGAATACGCAGTATTGTGCAATCTCATTGACCATGTCCGATATGCGGGGGAGGGGGTATGCGTCCAGCTGGGTGTATCTGTTTATGGTCTGGCTGTAGTCGATAACCAGGCGATTTTTGTCGCCGGTCTTGACTACCACCACCTGGGCACGCCAGGGGCTGCTGCTCCCCTCAATAATGCCCTCTTTCAGGAGTCGCTGCACCTCAGAGCTAATGAAGGCTCTGTCCCCAGCGCTGTACCGCCTGCTCTTAGTAGCGACAGGTTTGCAGTCGGGGGTGAGGTTAGCGAACAGGGAAGGTGGCGGTACCTTGAGGGTGGATAGGCTGCAGGTGTTACGCGGTGGGCGGTTTAACTTTCGCTGGTTGTCGACTGTGAGTGGGGGGAGGGGTCCACCGTATGCTAGGGTTACACTTTGGAGGTGGGATTGGAAGTCCAGCCCTAGTATGACGGCAGCGCACAGCTGGGGGAGTACGAGGAGTTTAAAATTTTTATACTCTGTCCCTTTAACCGACAATGTCACGACACAGTAGCCGCTGATGTCTGTGGCGTGCGACCTCGATGCCATCGAGATGCGGCTGCGCGTTGGCAGGACGGGGAGGGAGTAGTGGCTCACCGTGTCTGGGTGGATGAAGCTCTCCGTGCTTCCGCTGTCGAACAGGCAGGTCGTGGCGTGGCCGTTGACTTTGATGTCCATCATTGAGCTGGCCAGGTGGTGCGGGCGGGCTTGATCCAGGGTCACGGAAGCTAGGGTGTAGATGAGCGCGTCGTTGTCATGACAAGATGGCGGCGAAGATGGCGGCCCCCGTAGTTCACATGAGGCTCTGTTTAAATCGTTTGCCCCGCACAAAGATGGCCGCCCCTGCTGTTCCCATGAGGCTCTGCAGGCTTCGGCTGCCCCGCACAAAGATGGCCGCCCCTGGTTTTCCCATGAGGCTCTGCAGGCTTCGGCTGCCCCGCACAAAGATGGCCGCCCCCAGGGTTCGCATGAGGCACTGCTGGCTTCTGAGGATTTGCTTCTGCAGGCCTTGGAGAAGTGGCCTTTCTTGAGGCAGGTTTTGCAGGTCGAGTTTTTGGCTGGGCAGCGCGACCTCGGATGCTTCTCCTGGCCGCAAAAGAAGCAGCCAGTGGCCCGATCGGGGTTGCCTGATGTCGGGGCCGGTACCGGGGCTAGCGGGCCCGGTCGGATCCGTGATGCAGACGCTGAGGTAGGTCCCGGGGGCAGCGCTGTGAAGGGTGGTGGGGTGGGGGTCGGGCCCGAGTCCCAGGGTCGCGAATAGTACCTGGCAAACGCTTCCTGGTCTTGCTGGGTGGCCTCTAGGGTGAGGGCGAGGGCTTCGGCCTTGTCCAGGTCTATGTCCTTAGCTTCAAGCAGTCTTTGCCGTGTGTAGTCGGAACGTAGGCCTCTCACCAAGGCGTCGCGGACATTGTCTTCCATGTTCGCAGTAGCCGTCACCGCTTTAAAGTCACAGTTCCTGCCGAGTTGTCTCAGCGCTCGTGAAAATTCAGCTATCGATTCTCCTGGCTGTTGCTGGCGAGATCTTAAGAGATGCCTAGTGTACATGTAGTTTACCGGGCTCCGGTACTGCTGTTTCAGTAGGTTGATGGCGTCGTCGTACGTAGTCATGTCCTGGATGAGTGTATATACTCTCGGGCTCGCTTGGGCTTTCAGGACTCTTAGTTTGGATCTCTGAGGGACGACGGCTTCCTCCAGGTACGATTCGAAGCAGTCCAGCCAGTGTTTGAAGTCGTTGGCTGAGTTTGGTGCCTGTGGGTTTAGATCCAGGTATGGTGGTTTCAAGGCTTGCAGCCAAGCCGGCTGGTGTGGCCCGTTGTCTGGAGGCTGCTGTTGCTGTGCTGCTGGGTGAGCTCCTTGCTGTTGCTGTTCATTATCAGACATCTTTAAAATTTAGCCAATAAAATTGATATGCCTATCAATTAGTCCAATAAAAGGCGACGAGTTAAGAACGTAACTGAAGGTTTTTATTGGCTAAATAACAGAGCCCACCCTCGTGGGTGATCCGATCCAACAGGGAGGAATACTAGCCAGTCAGCTACCTTTATACCTGGGCAGGTAATGGGCGGAGTCGGAGGTGGTCAGCCCAGGTATAACAGTGCGACAAGAGGCGACCTCGTGTAGTGATGTGACAGTGAGAACAGTGAGAACAATATACAGTGATAACTATAACAGTGGTTTACCACACCCACCCAGCAAAAAAACTTCACACAACTGTCGAACATAGTACTTAAAATCATTTAACTGCGGACATAACACCAGTAAATGGGACAGAGTCTCATCCCGTGTCCCACACACTGGGCAAGTTGCCCCCTCCACTCGCCCAATCTTGCATAAGTCCGTCATGCATAAATTTAAAACAGAAATAGACAGTTTCCTAGAAGTAAAGGGAATTAAGGGTTACGGGGAGCGGGCAGGAATTTTGACATGAGTCTAGGTTCGGATCGGTCATGGCCCTGTGGGTAGCGGAGCGGGCCCAGGGGCCGTGTAGCCTGATCCTGCTCCTATTTCGTGTGTCTAATTCTGTTAGATTCAGGAGATGGTTCTGTGATAGTGGATTGGCGGTTAGGATCAGATCAGCCATGATCTTATTGAATGGCGGAGCAGTCTCGAGGGGCCGATTGGCCTACTCCTGCTCCTATTTCTTATGTTCTTATGGTAAAAATCCGGTTATGAGCCAATTTGAAATCCAGTTCAATTCACTCTGGACATTTAAAATTCGCCCACACTCCCTTCCAAATCCTGTTGAAGTCCAGCTGTAGGTATATACTCTGCCAAATCTCCTGACCAACAGGTGTCTTGATTCTCCATTCTCTAAATACCTCATAGAAATCTCGAGTATTACAGTTGTCAAATTGGACCAACTCTCCCCCTTTCTCCAGCAGAAAGCTTGGAAAAGCAGGATGCATTTTACTTTCTTTGGAGATTTCCGCATTTATTTCTTCCATCCAATCCTGTGGCATTGCCCTCACAATCTTCTCATACATGATCCCTATTGCTTTTTCCTTTACTTCCTGATCCTCCTCTCACACCATGTCCCTCACTATCGCTTCCGGCAACCAACCTGGAATTACCTCGTATAATACATCTTTCACACATATAATACCAGCTTTTATAAAAGCTTGATTAAATAAAACCTCTCCTTCGATGTTGACCCACCTGTTCAAAAATAAGGGCTGTTCTAAAAATTCCTCAGCCCCCTTGGGCATAAACTGCACCCTTTTTAAAAATTGGGCCCAAGTCTCTACAACCCCCTTATAAAACCTAGGGAGAAGTTTAATCGATTTCAAAAACATATTATTGTATTCCATATAGAATATCCCCTACCCTCCTATCCCACTTCATTTAAAAAAATGCTCAAAACAACTCTTCCAAAAACTTGTATTTGACTTCTGAAGAAATCTCTTCACCCATTTGATTCTAAAGGATTTTTTCTTCAAATCAATATCTGGGAAATTGAGTCCTCCCTGATTTCTCCGTCCAATGATGGTATTGTAAGCCACCAAGGCTGGTTTCCCTTCCCATAAAAACCTCACACAAGCCTCTCGGATGGACTTTTCCGCCCACTCAGGAATATCCTCCACCGTCAATAAGTACCATAGCTTAGATAGCAGGAGAGCAGACACCACTGTGGCTCTTCCTTGCACTTTCAACCACCTTCTTTCCCATCGTCCCAAAATCTTTTTAATTTTCATAACCTTTGGTTCCCAATTTAATCGATCCACTTCATCCCTGTCTTTCTTGCACCCCACATGCACCCCCAGAACTTCCAAAACCTCCACCACCTTAAAGGGACATACCCCCAACCATTTCCCCTACCCCTCCCTGCAACCAGGCATTGGGGCTTGCTATAATTCACTCTGGCTCCTGAAGCTCTACAATATTCCTCCACTACATCCATAGCTTTCCTCACTGACTCCCCATTTCTCAATGTTAAGGTTGTGTCATCTGCATATTGGTGTATCACCAACACCAGCCCAGAACTGGGAACCACAATCCCAACTACACCTTGTTTCTTTCGCATCATGTAACCTAATGGTTCTGCAACCAATATGTACAACAATGGGGACAGGGGACAACCCTGCCTCACTGATCTCTGTATTGGAAAATACTTGGATAAAAAACCATTGTAGGAACGTGGGTTCCTAACTAAAAGACTGAGTTCTACTCAGGCGATCAAACAAAACGAACTTTAATAAGAAACTGCAGGAGAACATCGAATGTAGGTCTGCTCTCTCTGGAGGATCCACGAGGACTGCCCCTGCAGTCCCGTGGCTGACGTCATGACGTCATCACATTTTCCCGCCAGTGGGGAATCACGTGATGAACGGCGTGATGTCATCACGTTTTAGTCGCACTGTTAAAGTAACCACATTCTGTACAGTTAAACAGCATAAATAAAGATACAGACTCAGGCTGCAGCTAACATGTTGTTAAAGGAATTATATACAAACGATCTGAGTCCTTTGGTGGCTCCGCCACATGCGCCCCCCCAGAATTGTCTTTAACAGCAAAAGTGAGACGTCGAGGAGGCCTGACAAGTCTGTCCGAGCGACTTCGGTAACCCTGCAGAGGAAGCTGATGGACGGTGGTCGAGCTGGCGGGTGGTTGTGGTTGAGCTGGCGCGGCGAGTGTGGTCGAGCTGGCGGGCAGCTGTGGTTGATCTGGCACGGCGGCTGCGGGCGGTCGGCCACGTTTCGGCGGTTGAGCGACGACGACTGGTCCAGGTGAGCCGGCTTCAACCGGTCCACCGAAATGTGATCCGGCTTTCCTCTGATGTCGACCGAAAGGGATTTGTCTCCTGATTCGATGACACAGAAAGGACCAGTGTAAGGGGGCTTGAGCGGATCCCAGTGAGCGTCGTGGCAGATAAATACGTACTCGGCGTTCTTCAGCTCCACTGGCACATGGGAGCTCTGTAGGCCATGATTTGATGTAGGCACGGCGTGAAGCATCTGGCCGCTTCCTGGTGGCGGACGAGTTGCTGGGAGCCGGACCATGGCTCTGTGGGAGAAGGGACGAAATCCCCTGGTACTCGGAGCGGCTGGCCATAAACGAGTTCGGCCGAGGATGATTGCAGGTCTTCTTTGGGCGCCATACAAAGACCCAAAAGGACCCATGGGAGTCTGTCCACCCATCCCGCACCTTGAAGACTGGCCCGTAAGGCGGCTTTAAGCGACCTGTGGAATCGCTCGCAAAGGACGTTCGCCTGTGGATCATAGGCGGTGGTGCGATGAAGTTTGGTGCTGAGCCCCTGAGCTACAGCGTTCCAGAGCTCCGAGGAAAATTGTGGCCCACGATCAGAAGAGATGTCCACTGGTACCCCGAAACGAGCAACCCAACAGGAGATGAAAGCTCTAGCGACGTCTGCCGAAGTGGTGGAAACCAAAGGAATTGCCTTTGGCCACCTAGTGGTGCGGTCCACCATGGTGAGGCAATGCGTATAACCATGAGAAGGCGGAAGTGGCCCCACAAGGTCCACATGCACGTGGTCGAAACGACGCTCCGGAACAGCGAATGTAGCCACTGGAGCTTTTACATGATGCTGGACCTTGGCCTTCTGGCAGACCACGCAGGTGTTGGCCCAGTCACTGACATCGAGGTGCATACCCTTCCAGACGAACTTCGCCGACATTAGCCGTTGTGAAGCCTTCATACCAGGGTGCGACAACCCGTGTCTGGCGTCAAACACCTTCTGGCGCCATGTGACTGGCACGATAGGTTGGGGAACGCCCATGGAGACGTCGCAAAGGAGCGTGGTGCCTGCAGCCTGGAAACTGACGTCGGTCGCTTGGAAACTAGAGGGGACGGTTCTGTATGATTGGACCTCTGGGTCCAAGGCCTGATCTGCAGCCATGAGGCCGTAGTCAATCCCCAGGTGAACCGCATGGACCGTCGCGCGGGAGAGGTAATCCGCTACCAGGTTGTCTTTACCAGACACATGTTGAATGTCCGTGGTAAATTCAGAAATAAACGTCAGGTGACGTTGTTAACGAGCTGACCATGGTTCGGCGGTCTTGGCCATGGCGAATGTTAGAGGCTTGTGGTCGACAAAAGCCGTGAAGGGACGTCCTTCCAATAAGAACCGGAAATGGCGAATGGCTAGAAAAAGGGCCAGCAACTCTCGATCGAAGGTGCAGTTTTTTTTTCATTTTTCCGTAGTTGACGGCTGAAAAATGCCAGCGGTTGCCACGTGCCGTTCACCCATTGCTCCTGCACTGCGCCGATGGCATAGTCTGACGTGTCTGTGGTAAGGGCGATGGTGGCACCTGGAAGTGGGTGCGCCAACATGGTTGCATTGGCCAAAGCGCTCTTGGTGTTGACGAACGCCTGGTCCATCTCGGCCGTCCAGCTGATTGGATCCTTACCGGACTTGCCCTTGAGGGCCCCGTACAAAGGCTGCATTAGCTGAGCCGCCTTAAGGACGAATCGGTGATAGAAATTGACCATCCCCAGGAACTCTTGCAGGGCCTTGACGGTTGGCGGGCGCGGGAAAGAGGTAACAGCTTCCACCTTCGTCAGTAAGGGGACGGCGCCGTCTGATGTTATGCGGTGTCCCAAGAAATCGATCCGCTGCAGGCTGAACTGGCACTAGGCCGGGTTGATGATCAAACCGTGCTGGCTGAGGCATGTAAAGAGGGTATGCAAATGGCAGATGTGCTCTTCCTTGCTAGCGTTGGCGATGAGAATGTCGTCAAGGTAGATGAAGATGAAGTTTAGGTCTCGGAGCACGGAGTCCATCAAGCGCTGGAAAGCCTGTGCCGCGTTCTTCAAGCCAAATGGCATACGCAGGAACTCAAAAAGGCCGAAAGGGGTGATGACTGCGGTTTTCAGGATATCTTGCGGGTGCACGGGAACCTGGAGATACCCCCGGATGAGGTCGACTTTAGAAAAGATAGAATTTCCCGCCAAATGGGCCGAGAAATCCTGAATATGCGGGATCGGGTACCGATCAGGAGCAGTGGCATCGTTCAGGCGTCGGTAGTCGCCGCATGGCCGCCAGCCGCCGCCTGGTTTCGGAACAATGTGGAGAGGCGAAGACCAGGGATTATTCGACCGGCGAATAATCCCCAGCCGCTCCATCGTGTCGAACTCCGCTTTCGCAGCCGCGAGCTTCCCGGGTTCAAGCCTTCTAGCCCGTGCATATACCGGGGAGCCAGTAGTGGTGATATGATGTTCAACACCATGTTTCGTGGCTGAGGACGAGAAAGTGGGCCTTGTCAGCTCCGGGAACTCTCCGAGGAGCCGAGTGAAGTCATCCGAAGAAGGGAACGCACAGGCGATAGAGCGCGCCATGGTGGTACCGTGGTGGCACGGAATCGAGTGGAATGTGGCCGCGTTGATCAACCGGCGGTGCCGGACATCGACGAGGAGGCTGTTGTCACACAGAAAATCCACCCCTAGGATGGCCTGCGAGACTGTGGCCGTGACAAATTCCCAATGGAAGCGCTGACCGCCGAAACAGACTTGGACCCGCCGCTTTTGGAAAGTTCGAATGGCTGCGCCATTAGCCGCCACGAGGGAAAAACCGTGGTTTCCAGCTTGCATATCGAGATTCAACGCAGGTAGGATGCTACACTGCGCCCCGGTGTCACAAAGGAAACGTCGACCCGATAGGGAATTGGTGATGTAAAGAAGTTTCCCCGTAGATCCGATGGCCATTGCAGCTGCGGAGCGCCCGTTAGACCCGGTCCTCCTTCGCCAGGAACACTGTAGGAGCTTTGTTTTTTTGGGGGGCGAAAAGCTGCAGGGAGAGCGGCAGCGTCGTGCTTTCGCACCAAAACGGGCGTGGTAGGAGCACCAGCCGCTGCAAGAGGAGCTGGGGCCGTGTCTTTGGGGGATGGGCGCCTCGTGGCCGCGCAGCACTGCTGGGTTACTGTGAAAATCTTATCTGCTTTGGCAGCAAGCTCGGCGCAGTCTCTGATTTCGGATCTGGCTAGGGCAGCCTGCACCTGCTCCGGCAGTTGGCAGAGGAATAGCTCCCGGAAGAGGAAGCATTCCGGTTCAGCACCTAAGAGCATGAGCATTTGGCTCATGAGCTCAGACGGCTTGGAGTCCCAGAGGCCGGGCATAGCGAGGAGCCGGCGAGCGCGTTCTGACTTCGAGAGCCTGAAGACTTGTAGCAACCGTGCCTTTAACGTATCATACTTGCAGTCAGTAGGAGGACTACCAAGAAGGCTGATGATCCGCGAGGCAGTGGCGCTATCGAGGGCGGAGACCATGTAGTAATAACGAGTCTGATCCGCGACGATGTTCCTGATGGCGAACTGGGCTTCAGCCTGGATAAACCATGCGGCTGATTGTTGCTCCCAGAACTGTGGCAGTTTCAGAGTCACAGCGTTCGTGTCCATGCTGAAGATCTTCCGCGAAAACCGTTCATGAAAGTCGGGGTCACCAATGTAGGAACGTGGGTTCCTAACTAAAAGACTGAGTTCTACTCAGGCGATCAAACAAAATGAACTTTAATAAGAAACTGCAGGATAACATCGAATGTAGGTCTGCTCTCTCTGGAGGCTCCACGAGGACTGCCCCTGCAGTCCCGTGGCTGACGTCATGAAGTCATCACGTTTTCCCGCCAGTGGGGAATCACGTGATGAATGGCGTGATGTCATCACGTTTTAGCCGCGCTGTTAAAGTAACCACATTCTGTACAGTAAAACAGCATAAATAAAGATACAGACTCAGGCTGTAGCTAACATGTTGTTAAAGGAATTATATACAAACGATCTGAGTCCTTTGGTGGCTCCGCCACACCATTACATTTAACACAGCTAAATATGTTTAAATAAAAAATCCTTATTCACTCAATGAAATTTTCCCCGAAACCAAATGCTTCCAAAACCTTCAATAAAAACTCATGAGAGACCCTATCAAAGGCTTTTTCTTGATCTATCTTTAATACATAAGCCTCCCTCCCACTCTCTTCCATGAGCTCTATTGCATCTCGGATTGAGACCACAGGGTCTGCGATTTCCCGGCCTATGACTTCACAGGACTGAGAGGGCAAAACTATCTGCGGTAACACCTCCTTCAAATGATTTGCCATAACCATCGCCAAGATCTTATAATCCACATTTAATAATGTGATGGGCCTTCAATTCTTCAGATCCTTTCTATCCCCTTTATTTTTATATAAGCTAAGCTTATGACACCTCTCCTCATAGATGGGGCCAGGCTTCCCTCAATTTTAATTTCCTTAAAACTTCTAAGAGCAATGGACTTAAAATCTCAAAAAATTCATTGTAAAATTCTGCACTTAGTCCATCGGACCCTGGGCTTCCCTCCCCCCCGCCCTCCCTTCATTCCACTTATTGCTACTTTTATTTCCGCTAATTCTACTTCTTTGTCACACATGCTTCTCTCATCCTCCTTTAAACCCTCTTCAATAAAAGCACTAACCTTCTCCAACACCAAATTGGAAATGTCTTCTTTTGTATATAACTTTTGATAAAAGCTGCTAGCCACCTCTAAAATCTCCCCACTTTCATAAATGACCTTCTCCCCAACCTTCAACTCTCCAATTAATGATAATCTCTGTCGCAGCTTCTCTTGCTCTAGAAAATATCTAGTGCATCTTTCGCCCTCCAATGCATCTCTAGCCTTTGCACGGAGAATGGCCCCCTTGCATTTTTCAGCTTGAAATAATACCCACTCTTCCTTTAGCACCCGGAACTTAGTCTCAGCTCCCTTATCCCCTCCGTCAACTGCTTTACAGACATCTGTAAACCTTTTGTTTATATTCGCTTCTCGACGCCAGTTAGTTGCCGCTCTCTTTTTCCCATAACGTACCAAAAAACTTTTACCTCATACTTGAAATTGTCCCACCAAACTCTTCTTTCTTTCAAGAACAAAGGTTCCTTCTGAGCATTCTTTATTATATTTAAAATCCCTTCTTTATAAGCAATTTCTTTCAGGTATTGATTGTTTAAAATCCACACCCCTGAACCGATCTTAACTCTGCTGTTCCTAATTCGAAGAACCAAAGCCGAGAGGTCACTAAAAAATACTTCTTTATAATAAATCTCCATCACCTCAGAACTTAACCCTTCCCGCGTTAACACAAAAAAATCTATTCGGCTCTGTTTTAAAACATCACCCACCCAACCTGTTCTGGAGAACTCCTTTTTTATGGGGTTCCGGTCCCTCCATAAGTCTCTCAAATTTAAATTTGCCATAATTTTTACAATCATCCCTCTGGAGTTATCATCCTTAAAGGTCATCTGGGCTGAAATGTCCATCCGAGATAAAAATACATTAAAATCCCCCACTATACAAGGATTTTCCACCTCTGCCACTTCTGTGAATAACCCCCGAAAAAACTTGCGACGCTTGCAATGGTCGTTCGGTGCATAGATATTAAGGAGATCGCAATTAAATTCCTCCATTTTTACCCTTAGACGTAAAAATCTCCCCTCGGTGTCCTTGTCCACCAAGGCAACGTTCTCTTTTATGGACGGACTCACCAAAACAGCCACCCCTCTACGGTTATTGTTTGCACAACTTGCAAACACCTCTCCCTTCCAAACCTTCTGAACCCTTTCTAGGATATCCTCATCCCAAAACGTTTCTTTCAGACACAAGTCCGTGCCTTTAAAACCCTGCAACAACTGCTGCAATTTCTTCTCACCCCTCAGTCCATTCACATTAATCGAGACCAATGTAATCATGGCTCCGAAGAAGGGAAGTATGCCTGATAATCTCCCCATCACTTAATCTCTGACCCTTCCCTCCTCTCATGCTTCTTCCCAACTTTTTGGCCAGCTGTTGCTTTTTCCTGCAGCCTCCGGCTCTTTTTCACCTCCTGCTTGAACCTTCCCTGCTGTTTCAGCCTTTTCCTTGCATTAAGTTTGGGCCAAGGAGCTGCCCTTTCTCCCTCCTTCTGCCCCTCACTAACCTTTCCCTTTCCACATGATGCCACCCCACCCCCCACTTCCATGTCTCTGTCCCCTCTAATTCCTCACTCTCAAGCTCTTCTGTAACCCTCTGTGCCTGCTCCCCGTCCGATACATAATCCTGCTCCCCGTCAGATACATCATCTCCCATAGAGAGTCTTCCTGCTATCGCGGTTTCTCCAACAGTGCCGTTCCCTTCAACCTCATCCCCACCTCTAACCCTTGCTCCCTGATCCTTCTCTCTCTGGGACAATGGTGCACCTATATTGCTCCCTTCTAGCGTCTTTGTCTCACCGCTCCCTTCCTACTGCCCCTTTAAGGCTCCTGCCACTTGCACCCTCTCCTTGTCTTGCCCCCTCCTGCTCACCGAGATGTCTGACTCCCCATCTTTCTTTGGAGTACTTACATTTACCACGCACCCCGCTCCCGCCTCCTCTTCCCCTGCAGACAGCAGATTCTTTAGGGAGAGCTGAACCATATTAATGTTCGAGTCTGCACTCGACCCTTGCTGCCCGCTGCTGTCTTTGTTCTTTTCCACTGTACTTGATGTGTTTTCCACCATCTCCATCCTGTTCTCTGCTCATCAATTTTCTGCCTCGTCCTGTGCTCTTTTCTCCTTCAATTTACCAGCTGTGTCCTCCTACTGCTCCGCTCCGCTGGCCGTTCCACTCACACCTCCTGCTCCTTCTCCCATCTCCTCGTCACTCATACAGCTTCCTTCTACCTCACACTCACAGCGGGTGGGGACTTTGTGACACACCCCACAGCTCTCCGCCTTGCAGCTCCGAGCAATGTGCCCAGACTCGCCGCAATTATAACAGTACAAGTCTGGACAGTTTCTTACAAGATGGTCGTGTCCAAGACAATAATAACAAACCTTCACTTGGTTATCATGCAGTACTCGGGAATACTGCACTCCTTCCATTTGTAGGGGGTGGTGTGTGGATCAGCCTCACCACTGACTTATGAATGGTTTGAATCTCTCCCACTCCCTTGATTCTAGACCTTGGGCTTATTTGGGGGTGTGACAAAAGTGCAGCAGACAACTGGTTTTGGTGCAAGAAACTTTGATCTTTATTCAAGAAAGAAAATACAACATAACAATCTTATACTCCAATAAAAATGGGGAACATTTTAATACATATGAGGGAAATACAGTAGAAAATACCTCACCCCTCCCAATCCCACTTCCTAGCTAAGTTGAACTCTAGAGGACCAGGGATAATGCTCACCAAATGAATCCTTTTGTGTTGATCGGTGTCTGCCATACCCCGGACGCGGTAGAGGACTTCGACTGCTGGTCAGTCTTCGCGAGCTCGCTGATGCGGTAGGGTGCATTTTGGATTTATGGGGTGAGTACCCACTTTCCTTCTGTAGAGATAGGGTTTAGAGTTCCTTTTAAGTAAAAATCTTACACGGGGGTAAGTCAGGAATAGATTGTAAAGTGGAAACCTTTCAAATCTTCGGTTTTCTCCCGAGTTGTTTTTCTTTGGGCGCGGTGGCTCGATATTACCAGGTTGGTTTGTGGTAATATTTTGTTGGTAGTTTCGTAAGGCTCTTGTTGCCGCGATGTGTCTGATGATGTCCTGGGTCACTGAAGCTGTTGAACTTAGGTGTACGGTAGAATGCTGCCCCGTCTCGATGCTCCGGTTTCTTCTTGTGTGTTGCTTCTAGAGAGAACTGTCTTCTTGAGAAAACAGGCCTTCAATTATAGTTTGAGGGGCCTTCTAATCTGCGTGCCAAATCAGTCCCGATTTATTGTTTGATTTGGGGGGGCTCGTTAATGGTAACTTGATTAGAAATGTGTAAAATGGTTTCGGGATGCTTTACTGATTATTCAATGAGCTGTTGTGCTCCTAGTTAATTGTCATAGCTATACTCAGGTTTCGAGTCTCCTGTCTGAGCCCGAGATTTCTATGTAGGTTGGCGAGGTGATTTGCATTATGCATGTTTTGGATGGGTCCTGTGTTTTGGGTGGGGACTGCTCCTCCGTGGGTCGATTGTTAGGATATTAATGTCTGATAGGGGCTGAGTGAGGTTACACAGTTCCCCAGACAATTTGATTTACTCCAATACCCAAACTGTCTTTACAGAGGTTGATCCCATTTCCTGTTGCAGCCTTTTCTCCCTTTACAGGCCCAACATGCCTTTTAAAATACCAAATCTTGGTTTCCAACCTTGAATCTCCCTCTGTTAGGCCCATTGTGTATTTTATCATCCTGAAGCTTGTTAGAAAGAGTCCAAAGTCATTTTCCTTAGGATTTTCTTCTAGCTTTGGAGGATTTGTGTATTTTGAGAATCTTACACATTGTCTTGAATTTCATGCTGTATGGTAATGACTTCAACCCCCTCTGGGAACCGCACCTTTACGTAACGGGTTCCATCTGCTACCCGTGTTAGTCATAGAGTTATACAGCACAGAAAGAGGCCCTTCAGCCCATCGCGTCCGCACCGGCCATCAGGCCCTGTCTAATCTAATCCCATTTTCCAACATTTGGTCCATAGCCTTGTATGCTATGGCATTTCAAGTGCTCATCCAAATGCTTCTTGAATGTTGTGAGGGTTCCTGCCTCTACCACCCTTTCAGGCAGTGAGTTCCAGATTCCAACCACCCTCTGGGTGAAAAAGTGCTTCCTCAAATCCCCATTAAACCTCCTGCCCCTTACCTTGAATCTATGCCCCCTTGTTATTGACCCCCCTACTAAGGGAAAAAGTTCCTTTCTATCTACCCTATCTATGCTCCTCATAATTTTGTACACCTCAATCAGGTCCCCCCTCAGCCTTCTCTGCTCCAAGAAAAACAACCCCAGCCTGTCCAGTCTTTCTTCATAGCTGAAGCGCTCCAGCCCAGGTAACATCCTGGTGAATCTCCTCTGCACCCTCTCCAAAGCAATCACATCCTTCCTATAGTGTGGCGACCAGAACTGCACACAGTATTCCAGCTGTGGCCTAACCAGCGTTTTGTACAGCTCCATCATAACCTCCCTGATCTTATATTCTATGCCTCGGCTAATGAAGGCAAGTATCCCATATGCCTTTTTAACCACCTTATCCACCTGTTCTGCTGCCTTCAGGGATCTATGTACATGCACACATAGGTCCCTCTGATCCTCTGTCTAACCTAGGGTTTTACCATTCATTGTGTATTCCCTTGCCTTGTTAGTCCCTCCAAAATGCAACACCTCACACTTTTCAGGGTTAAGTTCCATTTGCCACTGTTCCGCCCATCTGACCAACCCATCTATATCGTCCTGCAGACTGAGGCTACCCTCCTCGCTATTTACCACCCCACCAATTTTCGTGTCATCTGCGAACTTACTGGTCATACCTTTTACATTCACATCCAAATCATTAATGTAGACCACAAACAGCAAGGGACCCAGCACCAATCCCTGCGGTACCCCACTGGACACAGGCTTCCAGTCACAAAAACAACCTTCGACCATCACCCTCTGCCTTCTGCCACTAAGCCAGTTTTGGATCCAATGTGCCAAGGCACCCTGGATCCCATGGGCTCTTACCTTCTTGACCAGTCTCCTATGCGGGACTTTATCGAAGGCCTTACTGAAATCCATGTATACCACATCCACTGCACTACCCTCATCCACACACCTAGTCACCCCCTCGAAAAATTCAATCAAATTAGTCAGACATGATCTTCCCTTGACAAAGCCATGCTAACTATCCCTGATTAATCCTTGCCTCTCCAAGTGGAGACTAATTCTGTCCCTCAGAATTTTTTGCAATAATTTCCCTACCAGTGATGTTAGGCTCACTGGCTTGTAATTCCCTGGTTTATCCCTACTACCCTTCTTGAATAATGGTACTATGTTAGCTGTTCTCCAGTCCTCTGGCACATCCCCTGTGGCCAGAGAGGTTCTGAAAATTTGTGTCAGAGCCCCTTTGCCTCACACAGCAGCCTGGGATACATCTCACCTGGGCCTGGGGATTTATCCACTTTTAAGCCTGCTAAAACCGCCAGTACCTCCTCCCTCTCGATGCTAATATGTTCAAGTATATCACAGTCCCCCTGCCCGACTTCTATGTCTACATCGTCCTTCTCCATAGTGAACACAGATGCAAAAAATCCATTTAAATCACCACCTACATCTTCAGGCTCCACACACAGATTGCCACTTTGGTCCCTAATGAGCACTACTCCTTTCCTAGTTATCCTCTTGCCCTTAATCTATATATATAAAAGACCTCTTCTGTCTATCTGTCTGTCTGTCTGTTTGTCTGTCTGTCCGTCCGTTCTCTATACGTTCGAAAGTTATAGAGCGTACCTACACGCGCGTCACATCAAAAGAAAGCTTACGATTACGGACCGGTCATAGGCATATTTACTTTTCCGTCAGACAAAAATCGTGCCCACCGTATCCAAAAAACGTTCAAAATTCCGCTCATTAAATGGGAAAAGTTCCGCTCATTTGCTCATTAGCATTGAGTGACGTGAAGGTTGACCAATCGTACGGTCGAGCGATCTGACAGTTGACCGACGGTTGACCAATCGCTGCGTGACGGGGGCGGGTTCATTGCGCGTGCGGGCGGGCCATCCTACAGTTGTGAGTGGCCACCATCTTGATTCTTCACGATTTTTTTCCCACACTTTCTGTGTGTTAGGGAACTAAGGAAAATAGCAATATATTTGAGTTTTAAATTGTATTTAGCAACAGTAGGAAATGAAGTGATCCCCTGCCCTTCGCCCGGAGGCTCGCCTACTTTGACGGCTATTTCGAGCGGCTGTGCCAGCGCCGGGCGTGGCCTAGCTGCCCGGGAAGCCTGGGCCTTGAGTTGCGGGCCGTGCTGGGAGCCGCCGCGCACAAAACTTCCCCACGGCATCAACAGCCCCGCCCCAGAGCCCGACGCAAAGCCACCAGGTCACCGGCCGCCGCGCACAAAACTTCCCCGCGGCATCAACAGCCCCGCCCCAGAGCCCGACCCAAAGCCATCAGGTGAGCGGCCGTGGCGGCCCAGTCTCTCTCTTTCACACTCCCAATCTTTCTCTCTCTCACACTCCTAATCTCTCTCTCTCTCACTCCCAATCTCTCTCTCTCACACTCCCAATCTCTCTCTCTCTCTCACACTGCCAATCTCTCTCTCTCTCTCACTCCAAATCTCTCTCTCTCTCACACTCCCAATCTCTCTCTCTCTCTCTCTCTCATACTCCCAATCTCTCTCTCACTCCCAGTCTCTCTCTCTCACACTCCCAATCTCTCTCTCTCACACTCCCAATCTCTCTCTCTCACTCCCAGTCTCTCTCTCTCTCACACTCCCAATCTCTCTCTCTCTCACTCCCAGTCTCTCTCTCTCTCACACTCCCAATCTCTCTCTCTCACACTCCCAATCTCTCTCTCTCACTCCCAATCTCTCTCTCTCACACTCCCAATCTCTCTCTCTCTCACTCCCAGTCTCTCTCTCTCTCACACTCCCAATCTCTCTCTCTCACACTCCCAATCTCTCTCTCTCTCACACTCCCAATCTCTCTCTCTCTCACACTCCCAATCTCTCTCTCTCTCACTCCGAGTCACTCTCTCGCTCACACTCCCAATCTCTCTCTCTCTCACACTCCCAATTGCTCTCTCTCTCACTCCGAGTCACTCTCTCGCTCACACTCCCAGTCTATCTCTCTCTCACTCCCAATCTCTCTCTCTCTCACACTCCCAATCTCTCTCTCACACTCCCAATCTCTCACTTTCACACTCCCAATCTCTCTCTCTCACTCCCAGTCTCTCTCTCTCTCTCACTCCCAGTCTCTCTCTCTCTCTCACTCCCAGTCTCTCTCTCTCTCACTCCCAGTCTCTCTCTCTCACACTCCCAATCTCTCTCTCTCTCACTCCCAGTCTCTCTCTCTCACACTCCCAATCTCTCCCTCTCTCACACTCCCAGTCTCTCTCTCTCACACTCCCAATCTCTCTCTCTGACACTCCCAATCACTCTCTCTCACACTCCCAAACTCTCTCTCTCTCACTCCCAATCTCTCTCTCTCACACTCCCAATCTCTCTCTCTCTCACACTCCCAATCTCTCTCTCTCTCTCTCTCACTCCCAATCTCTCTCTCTCACACTGCCAGTCTCTCTCTCTCACACACTCCCAGTCTCCCTCTCTCACACACACCCAGTCTCTCTCTCTCTCACACTCCCAATCTCTCTCTCACACTCCCAGTCTCTCTCTCTCTCTCACACTCCCAGTCTCTCTCTCTCACACTCCCAATCTCTCTCTCTCTCTCACGCTCCCAATCTCTCTCTCTCTCTCACACTCCCAATCTCTCTCTCTCACTCCCAGTCTCTCTCTCTCTTTCACACTGCCAATCTCTCTCTCTCACACTCCCAATCGCTCTCTCTCTCTCACTCTCACTCCCAGTCTCTCTCTCTCACTCTCACTCCCAGTCTCTCTCTCTCACACTCCCAATCTCTCTCTCTCTCACACTCCCAATCTCTCTCTCACACTCCCAATCTCTCTCTCTCACACTCCCAATCTCTCTCTCTCTCTCTCTCACTCCCAGTCTCTCTCTCTCTCACACTCCCAGTCTCTCTCTCTCTCACACTCCCAATCTCTCTCTCTCACACTCCCAATCTCTCTCTCTCACTCCCAGTCTCTCTCTCTCACACTCCCAATCTCTCTCTCTCTCTCACACTCCCAATCTCTCTCTCTCTCACTCCCAGTCTCTCTCTCTCACACTCCCAACCTCTCTCTCTCTCTCACACTACCAATCTCTCTCTCTCTCACACTCCCAATCTCACTCTCTCTCACACTCCCAATCTCTCTCTCTCTCACACTACCAATCTCTCTCTCTCACACTCCCAATCTCTCTCTCTCTCACACTCCCAATCTCACTCTCTCTCACACTCCCAATCTCTCTCTCTCACACTCCTAATCTCTCTCTCTCTCACACACCCAATCTCTCTCTCTCTCTCACACTCCCAATCTCTCTCTCTCTCACACTCCCAATCTTTCTCTCTCTCACACTCCCAATCTCTCTCTCTCACACTCCTAATCTCTCTCTCTCTCACACTCCGAATCTCTCTCTCTCTCACACTCCCAATCTCTCTCTCTCACACTCCTGATCTCTCTCTCTCTCACACTCCCAGTCTCTCTCTCTCACACACTCCCAGTCTCTCTCTCTCACACTCCCAGTCTCTCTCTCTCACTCCCAATCTCTCTCTCTCACACTCCCAATCTCTCTCTCCCTCACACTCCCAATCTCTCTCTCTCTCACACTCCCAACCTCTCTCTCTCTCTCACTCCCAATCTCTCTCTCTCTCACACTCCCAATCTCTCTCTCACTCTCTCACACTCCCAATCTCTCTCTCTCTCTCTCACACTCCCAATCTCTCTCTCTCTCACACTCCCAATCTCTCTCTCTCTCACACTCCCAATCTCTCTCTCTCTCACACGCCCAATCTCTCTCTCTCACACTCCCAGTCTCTCTCTCTCACTCACTCCCAATCTCTCTCTCTCACACTCCCAATCTCTCTCTCCCTCACACTCCCAATCTCTCTCTCTCTCACACTCCCAATCTCTCTCTCTCACACTCCCAGTCTCTCTCTCTCACACTCCCAGTCTCTCTCTATCACTCACTCCCAATCTCTCTCTCTCACACTCCCAATCTCTCTCTCCCTCACACTCCCAATCTCTCTCTCTCTCTCACACTCCCAATCTCTCTCTCACTCTCTCACACTCCCAATCTCTCTCTCTCTCTCTCTCACTCCCAATCTCTCTCTCTCACACTCCCAGTCTCTCTCTCTCACACACTCCCAGTCTCGCTCTCTCTCACACTCCCAATCCCTCTCTCTCTCACACTCCCAGTCAGGAGCAGCCCGACTAGAGCGGGCCTTGTGGGAGCACTGCATCGGCGGCAGTTCAAACCAGCGGCAGTGAGTCAGGAGCAGCCTGACTAGTGTGGGCCTTGTGGGAACACAGCATCGGCGGCAGTTCAAACCGGCGGCAGTGAGTCAGGAGCAGCCCGACTAGAGCGGGCCTTGTGGGAACAGAGCATCGGCGGCAGTTCAAACCGGTGGCAGTGAGTCAGGAGCAGCCCGACTAGAGCGGGCCTTGTGGGAACAGAGCATCAGCGGCAGTTCAAACCCGTGGCAGTGAGTCAGGAGCAGCCCGACTAGAGCGGGCCTGTGTGGGAACACAGCATCAACGGCAGTTCAAACCGGCGGCAGTGAGTCAGGAGCAGTCCGACTAGAGCGGGCCTTGTGGGAACACAGCATCGGCGGCAGTTCAAACCGGTGGCAGTGAGTCAGGAACAGCCCGACTAGAGCGGGCCTTGTGGGAACACAGCATCGGCGGCAGTTCAAACGGGTGGCAGTGAGTCAGGAGCAGCCCGACTAGAGCGGGCCTTGTGGGAACACAGCATCGGCGGCAGTTCAAACCGGCGGCAGTGAGTCAGGAGCAGCCCGACTAGAGCGGGCCTTGTGGGAACACAGCATCGGCGGCAGTTCAAACCAGCGGCAGTGAGTCAGGAGCAGCCCGACTAGTTCAACAGCAGGGGAGAGAGGTAAAAAGTAATCAAAGTGTGACGTCACCAGGAAGCAGGTAAGTGATTGGTTGGTGAGTATTTGGTTGCTGAGTATATCTCTTTTTTTTTAAACTTTAACTCTGGTTTATAGTTTCTAAGGTCTCTCTGGTGTAGCAGGGACTGTTGGTAAATCAGTTAACTGTAGTGTAATTAGTGGGATTGATTGATTTAATTTAAATTCAATTAATTGAAGGGTAAGTCATGGCAGGACAGCCGGGCCCTGTGATCTGCTCCTCCTGCAATATGTGGGAACTCAGGGACACTTCCGGTGTCCCTGACAACTACATGTGCAGGAAGTGCATCCAGCATTGCGGCGCTGGAGCTGCGACTGGACACATACTGGAGCGTTCACGATGTTCAGGACAACGTGAATAGCACATTTACGGAGTTGGACACACCGCAGGTAGAGGTTGGACAGGAAGAAAGGGAACGGGTGACCAACAGGCAGAGTACTAGGCGCAGGCAGGTAGTGCAGGGGTCCCCTGTGGCCATCCCCCTCTCCAACAGATACACCACTTTCAGTACTGTTGGGGGGGATGGCTTATCAGAGGAAGGCAGCAGCAGCCAACTTCCTGGCACCAGGGGTGGCTCTGCTGCACAGAATGGGAGGAAAAAGAGGGGTAGAGCTATAGTAATAGGGGATTCAATTGTAAGGGGAATAGATAGGCGTTTCTGCGGCCGCAAACGAGACTCCAGGATGGTGTGTTGCCTCCCTGGTGCAAGGGTTAAGGATGTCTCTGAGCGACTCCAGAACATCTTGGAAGGGGAGGGTGAAAGCCAGTTGTCGTGGTGCATATAGGCACCAACGATATAGGTAAAAAGCGGGATGAGGTCCTAAAAGCGGAGTATAGGGAGTTAGGAGATAAATTAAAAAACAGGACCTCAAAGGTAGTAATCTCAGGATTGCTACCAGTGCCACGTGCTAGTCAGAGTAGAAATAGAAGGATACTTCAGATGAATACGTGGCTAGAGGAATGGTGCCAGGGGGAGGGATTCAAGTTCCTGGGACATTGGAACTGGTTCTGGGGGAGGTGGGACCAGTTCAAACCAGACGGTCTGCACCTGGGCAGGGCTGGAACCAATGTCCTAGGGGGAGTGTTTGCTAGTGCTCTGGGGGAGAGTTTAAACTAAAATGGCAGGGGGTTGGGAACCTGAGCAGGGAGACAGAGGAAAGGGAAACAAGGGTAAAAGCAAAAGATAGGAAGGAGAAAAACAAAAGTGGCAGTCAGAGAAATCAACGGTTTAAATCAAACATGGCCACAGTAAATAATAATTCTAATAGCTCTAAGAGCGTTAAAAAAACAAGCCTGAAGGCTTTGTGTCTTAATGCAAGGAGCATTTGTAATAAGGTGGATGAATTGGCTGCGCAAATAGAAGTAAACAAATACGATTTGGTTGGGATTACGGAAACGTGGCTCAAGGAAGGCCAGGACTGGGAACTCAACATCCAGGGGTATTCGATATGCAGGAAAGATAGGCAAAAAGGAAAGGGAGGTGGGGTAGCATTACTGGTTAAAGAAGGGATTAACACAATTGTAATGAAGGATATTAGCTCTGATGATGTGGAATCTGTATGGGTAGAATTGAGAAATACTAAGGGGAAAAAAACATTAGTGGGAGTGGTTTACAGACCTCCAAACAGTAAGGCGGAGGTTGGGGATGGCATTCAAAGAGAAATTAAAGAAGCGTGCAATAAGGGCACAGCAGTCATCATGGGTGACTTTAATCTACATATAGATTGGGCCAACCAAATGAGTAACAATACTGTGGAGGAGGAATTCCTGGAGTGTTTACGGGATGATTTCCTGGACCAATATGTCGAGGAACCAACCAGAGATCAGGCCATCTTAGACTGGGTATTATGTAACGAGAAAGGATTAATTAGCAATCTTGTTTTAAGAGGCCGCTTGGGTCGGAGCGATCATAATATGATCGAATTCTTCATTAAGATGGAGAATAAAGTAGTTGACTCGGAGACTAGGGTCCTCAATTTAAATAAAGGAAACTATGATGGTCTGAGGAGCGAGTTGGGTAGGATTGATTGGGGAATGGCACTCAAAGGGTTGACGGTGGATAGGCAATGGCAAACATTCAAAGACCGAATGGATGAACTACAGAATTTGTTCATCCCAGTTTGGCATAAAAATAAAACAAAAAAGGTGACCCAACCGTGGCTAACAAGGGAAATTAGGGATAGCATAAGGTCCAAGGAGAGGGCATATAAATTGGCCAGAAAAAGCAATAACCCTGAGGATTGGGAGCAGTTTAAGATTCAACAAAGGAGGACAAATGGATTAATTAAGAAAGGGAAAATAGAATGTGAGAGTAAGCTTGCAGAGAACATAAAAACTGACTGTAAAAGCTTTTATAGATATGTGAAGAGAAAAAGATTGGTGAAGTCAAGCGTAGGTCCCTTGCAGTCAGAATCGGGGGAATTTATAATGGGGAACAAAGAAATGGCAGACCAACTAAATACATATTTTGGTTCTGTCTTCACAAAGGAGGACACAAATAACCTCCCAGAGATGCCGGGGAACATAGGGTCTGATGAAAGGGTGGAACTGAAAGAAATCAGTACTTGTAGGGAAATGGTGTTAGGAAAATTGATGGGACTGAAGGCCGATAAATCCCGAGGGCCTGATAATCTACATCCCAGGGTACTTAAGGAAGTGGCCCTAGAAATAGTAGATGCATTGCTGGTCATCTTCCAGAACTCGATAGGCTCTGGAACGGTACCCATGGATTGGCGGGTAGCTAATGTTACCCCACTATTCAAAAAAGGTGGTAGAGAAAAGGCGGGGAATTATAGACCGGTAAGCTTGACATTGGTAGTGGGGAAAAAGATAGAGTCCATTATAAAAGATGTAATAGCAGAGCACTTGGAAAGCAGTGACTGGATCGGACAAAGTCAACATGGATTTACAAAAGGTAAATCATGCTTGACTAATCTACTGGAATTTTTTGAGGATGTAACTGGTAAAATAGATAAGGGAGAACCAGTGGATGTGGTGTATTTGGACTTTCAGAAGGCTTTCGATAAGGTCCCGCATACAAGATTAGCGTGCAAAATTAAGGCACATGGGATTGGGGGCAAGGTATTGACTTGGATAGAGAACTGGTTGGCGGACAGAAAGCAAAGAGTTGGAATAAACGGGTCGTTTTCCGAGTGGCAGGCAGTGACTAGTGGGGTACAGCAAGGATTGGTCCTAGGACCCCAGCTGTTCACAATATATATTAATGATCTGGATGAGGGAATTGGATGTAATACCTCCAAATTTGCAGACGACACAAAGCTGGGGGGGAGGGTATGCTGTGAGGAGGATGTCGTGAAACTCCAGCACGATTTGGACAGGTTGGGTGATTGGGCAGAAACATGGCAAATGCACTATAATGTGGATAAATGTGAGGTTATCCACTTTGGTGGCAAAAACAGGAAGGCAGATTATTATTTGAATGGTAATAGTTTGGGAGAAGGGGAAGTGCAAAGAGACCTGGGTGTTCTTGTACACCAGTCGCTGAAGGTAAGCATGCAGGTGCAGCAGGCGGTTAAGAAGGCAAATGGTATGTTGGCCTTTGTAGCAAGAGGGTTCGAGTACAAGAACAAGGATGTCTTGCTACAGTTGTACAGGGCCTTGGTGAGACCACACCTTGAGTATTGTGTGCAGTTTTGGTCGCCTTACCTGAGGAAGGACGTTCTTGCCATGGAAGGAGTGCAGCGAAGATTCACCAGGCTGATACCTGGGATGGCAGGAATGACGTATGAGGAGAGATTGTGTCAATTGGGCTTATACTCACTGGAGTTTAGAAGATTGAGAGGGGATCTCATTGAAACCTATAAAATTCTGTCAGGCCTGGACAGACTAGATGCAGGAAGGATGTTTCTGATGGCCGGGGAGTCCAGAACCAGGGGTCATAGTCCAAGGATAAGGGGTAAGCCATTTAGGACTGAAATGAGGAGGAATTTCTTCACCCAGAGAGTGGTGAACCTGTGGAATTCTGTGCCACAGAGGGCGGTGGAGGCTAGTTCATTAAGTATATTCAAGAAAGAGTTGGATATATTTCTTAAGGCTAAAGGGATCAAGGGATATGGGGAGAAGGCAGGGACCGGGTA